>NW_004444098.1:4284727-4288059 GCF_000243295.1 Trichechus manatus latirostris | reverse complement strand
TTCTAAGGAGCATTCTGGCTGTACTTCTTCCAAGACAGATTTGTTCATTCTTCTGGCAGTCCATGGTATATTCAATATTCTTCGCCAACACCTAATTCAAAGACATCAATTCTTCTTCAGTCTTCCTTATTCATCGTCCAGCTTTCCCATGCATACGAGGTGAGTGAAAATACCATGACTTGGGTCTGGCGCACCTCAGTCCTCAAAGTGACGTCTTTGCTTTTTAACACTTTAAAGAGGTCTATATACAAACCTTATGTCAGATATGTGTTTTGGAAATACTTTCTCCCAGTTCTGAGGTGTATCTGTTCATTTTTTTAATAGTGTCTTTTGAAGACCTATTGTTGTTGTTGCTAGGTGCCATCAAATCCATTCCGACTCATAGAGACCCCGTGTACAACAGAACAAAACACTGCCTGGGTTTTGTTTTATGTTTTTAATATATTTGATTTCCTGTTGTCAGGTGCATATATGTTTATAAATGTTATATATTCCTGACTTATTGACCCTTTTATCATTAGGAAATATTCCTCTTTGTATCTAATGATACTTCTTGTCTTAAAGTCTTTTTTTTTTCTGATAGTAATGTAGCCAGTCCAGATCTTATGGTTATTGTCTGTACACTTTATATTTTTCCATCCCTCTTCCTTTTGTGAAGATCCTGTTGGTGCAGTGGTTAAGAGCTTGGCTGCTAACCAAAAGGTCAGCTGTTCAAATCCACCAGCCGCTCCTTGGAAACCCTATAAGGCAGTTCTACTCTGTCCTATAGGGTCACTGTAAGTTGGAATTGACTTGACAGCAACAGGTTTGGTTTTTTTTTGTTGTTTTTTTTGCTTTTCCTTTGGTTATATATACATATATATATAATAAACCCAACAATATAGTATTATAATTATTGCTTTATATAATTTCATATTTTTTAAGGAAATTAAGATAATAAATAGAAAAATATATTTATGGAATCTTTTATATTTACATATATATGTATCATTCCCACTGAATTGGACTTACTGTCTGGTGTCATTTTCTTTCAGCTTCAAGGATTTCTTTAGCATTTCTTTTAAGGTGGGTCTTCTAGCAACCAATTCAGTCTTTGTTTATCTCAATGACGTTATTTCATCTTCATTTTTGAAGGATAGTTTTGGTGGACATAGAATGCTTGGTTAATTTTTTTTTTTCTTTTAGCACTTTGAATATCTCATACACTTCCTTTGGCCTCCGTAACATTTTTTTTTTCTTTTAGTACTTTGGATATCTCATACACTTCCTTTGGCCTCCATATTTCTGATTGGAAATCAGCTGTTGATTGTACTATTGTTCCACTGTACATGATGAGTTGTTTTTTCTGCTTTCAAGATTTTCTCTGTGTCTTTGTCTTTTAGCAGTTTGACTGTAATGTGGATTTCTTTGTATTTATCCTACTTAGACTGATTGAGCTTCTTGGATCTGTAGATTAATGTTTTTCCATCAAACTTGGTAAGTTTTTGGCCAAAATTTCTTCAATTTCTTTTCTATCCTTTTCTCCTCCCTCACCTCTCCTCTGAGATTTCTATTAGACATATGTTCATATGCTTGATAATGTCCCATGAATGTCTGAGGCTGCTCATTTTTCTTCTTTCTTTTTCTTTCTACTCTTCAGATTGGATAATTTCTATTCTTGTGTCTGCAAGTTCTTTGATTCTGTCTTCTGCCGTTTTCAATTTGCTGTTGAACTCATCTTGTGAATTTTTCATTTTACTTATTAGACTTCTCAGCTCTAGAAATTACATTTAGTTCTTTTTAAAATATCCATTTCTTTATTGAGATTCTCTATTTGTTGAATCATTGTCATAGTTTTTTCTATAATATGTTAATCATAGTTTTCTTTAGTTTTTGAACATATTTATAATAGTTGCTTTGAAGTGTTTGTCTGCTAATTCCAACATCTGCCCCCATTCAAAGTCACTTTTTATTGACTGATTTTTTTCCTAGAGTATAGGTCACACTTTGCTATTTCTTTGTATGTCTCATAATTCTTTACTGAAAACTGGACATTTTAAATAATATGTTGTAGAGACTTTGGATTCTGATTTTTTCCCCTGAGGGTTTGTTTTTGTTGGCTTGTTTGTTTTTTTTCAGTAACTGTCTGGACTTAATCTGCAGAATAAGGCTCTCTTGTGATGTATGGTATGGTGTGTGGTTGCTGCTCTCACTGCTCAATTTTTTTCCCTAATTTTAATTTTTATCCTAGATATATAGAATGGCTACTTTGTCTGCATAGCTTAGTACTCAGGCAATGATTGGACAGAGGTTGTACTCAGACACTTTGAGCCCATGTGGCTTCCACACTCTGCCGATGAATTTGTGTGAGGGTTGGGAGCACATTTAAAGTTGAGGAAATTTGAAAGTCTGCCTTGGCTTTTACTTTCCACTAGGCCTTTACAGGTCTCCCAACACATATATGTAATTTTCCAAATCAGTCAGATATATGTGGAGAGCATTTCTTGCACTTCTAAGACGATCTCATTTCCAGGATCACCTCCCTGTTAAAGTTTTGGCTGGCTTGGCACTTGCCCTGCAACCTGAAGCTAGCAGGACTGTGGGTTTTCACCTTTTGTTTCCTACTGAGTTTGCTGCTTTTATTGACAGTACTGCCGGGCATGGGTTTTCAGCTCTGCTTCAAATCAAGTCAGTGCCTCTCTGTCAGTGAAGCTGCTGGTTTTCAGTCTAGCTCTACACTGGCCAACTACCATTCTCACCTACTGAGCCAGGCAGTGGGGATGAAGACTCTCACAGTTCTTGCCTGAAGTTCTGGGAGCTTTTCATAAATAAGTGTTTCTCTATTTGTTGTTTGCCTTTGGTTGATTTCTGAAGCTTGGAAATGGTTGTTTGTGACAATTTTGTCCAACTTTATACTTGTTTGTTGGGGACAGGGTTTGCCAATATCTTCACTCTGCTATAGTTGGAAGTCGTGCCAATCATAAGGGCTTTGAAAGAAAAATATATGACTTTTTGTGGTGCAACAAATTATTTACGGCTAATTTAGTGACCTAATTTTGAAAGCCTGTAAATTAAGGAAGAGGATAATTGAAATTGATAAAGAATTAAAATTACAATGTAAATTCAGTGTCACATTTAAGAAAAAGAAAAGTCAAGCTTCTGAAAGAACTATCTTTACTGATCTCTTGTGTGGCTTACTTTAAAGGAGACAGGCATATATAATATATTATGATGCATAATCAGAATTTAATTAGTTAAAAATTAGAGCTAAATCTGACCAGGATCACAACAGAGGGTTCTGGACAGAGCTGGAGAAGGATGTAGAGCATAATCCTAACTCAGAAAAAAAAAAA
>NW_004444098.1:4272411-4284356 GCF_000243295.1 Trichechus manatus latirostris | reverse complement strand
TGTCACAAAACAGCATGTGTGCTACTGTTACATGAGAAACTATCTGTTCTGTAAGCCTTCACCTGAAGTACAATAAAATATTAAAAAAAAAAAAAAAAGAATACAGATATGCTGCTTCCTTCATGGTGCAGGAGCTCAGGCCTGTGATTCCCAGCATGTTTTTATATGAGGACATAGTTTTCTTTTGCAAACAGAAGTTTGTTGTTTTATTACAAAACAGCAATACAAATGAGCAAAAAGATAATAAAATGTACTGATGTTCCAGTGATAATCGCTATTAAAAAAAAAAAATTAGAGCTAAAAACGATCACAAATATTCTCCAATCTGGTAAACCTCAAACACTGGGCTATTTATTGATTATTGGGGGCTTTTGGGACCTGTGAACATTTTTCCTCTGATCTGGATGGAGGACAACTTAGTGTGCTTTTCGTAAAGCTAAATCTATGTGATTTAAAGGACTACAATTTAACTGAGCAAATATTATCCTACATTTTGATATTAAAATTCCTTTCTCTTCTATGAAATGGTGGTAGTGGGAGAATATAGATATAATGTTCTTATTTAGCAAAATTAAATTTTCAACTGCATGCTGTTCCCTAACATTTTAAAAATATACTGCAGGTCCACAGAAGTTAAATGCTTTTCCCACTTTCACTCAGTTTTTCTAAGAGGAGAAAGTATCTTCTTATGATAACAGAATATACCTTAGTTCTTCATGAGAAAAGCTTTTTATATTTATATAACTGGCAGGAAAAATGAATTACTGCTTTCCGTTCTTTGTAATTTAACTATTTGAGTTAATTTTTATGTTTTATGAATGATAAAATCTTATTTGGGCTGGAGGAAAAATTCACCCTTAGTTGTTAAATCTTTCTTTTTTAAATCCATTTAACAATGATTAGATGGTTTTTATAACCAGTAATCCAGAATCATATAATTTTTTTCTGCTCTCATCACAACACTTACTGTATTGTAAAGGTCCAGAGCTTTGTATGGGTACACAAGGGATTTATATAAATAGTCTTATTGTAGAGGGCAGTGCTGGTTCATCTCACCTTCCACCTGGGAGGCCTGGGTTTGATTCCCAGACAGTGCACCTCAAGTGCAGCCACCACCTGTCTGTCAGTGGAGCCTTGAATGTTGCTGTGATGCTGAACAGATTTCGGCAGAGCTTCCAGACTAAGACACACTAGTAAGAAAAGTCTACTTCTAAAAATCAGCCCGTGAAAACCCTATGGATAACAATGGTTTGATCCCATTGTGCGTGGAGTCGCCAAGAGTCGGGGGCTGACTCCACAGCAGCTAACAACAACAACAACATTCTTATTGCGGTGGATGATAGGCAACCAACTCATTCTTACTCTGCCAGTAAATACATGAACTCTATGGACACCACATTCTTTCATTTAATAAACGTTAAATGAACAGTTTCCAGGTGTTGGCTGCATTGGTCTGGATGTGAAAGATAGGAAGGCAAATAAGGAACAGTCAGGGGAGAGGGAGAGAGAAAAGCAAAAGTTTGCAATGCAGTAATAGTGCTATCAGGTTGTATGTGCCAAGGACAAAGTGGGCTCAGATGACAAAAGCATTAACATTGGACAGTTCAGGGGAGGTGCGTGAGAGGAGGTGACAAATTTGAGCTGAATATTGAATGATGAGGAGGTTTTTCTATGTCACTCTTCTTAGTGTCAGACATTGATCAAGTCACTTAAACATTTCTGGTCCCAATGATCTTAGTCCTAGTCTTAAAATTTGGCTCTTCCAAGTCAATGCAGACCCTACCATTTTATTAGTTTCTAAGTAGGAGGCTGCAGTCTCACGTACTGTGAGCTCGTTGTATTTGCCCTAATGTGGCACAATAAGAGGCTTCTCTTCTCCAGCTTGTCTGCCTGGGAAATTGCTATGGAAACAATTCTTTTTAATTAGTGATTACTAATTCTGCTTAGTTATAATAATAATAGCAAATACAGATATCACTTACTATATATTAGACAATGTTCTAACCTAGGGGTTGGCAAACTTTTCTGTGTGGGCCATATCTGGCTTGCTGCCTGCTTTTGTATGTCCCGCAAACTCGGAATGTTTTTTATGCTTTTATGTTGAAAAAGAAATAAAATAATACTATTTATTGACATATGAAATTCATACAGAATTAAATTTCAGTGTCCATAAATAAACTTTTATTGGATCACGACCACACTCATTCGTTTATGTATTGCCACTGGGCTGCTTTGTTGTGAAAATAGCAGAGTTGTGTAGTTGTAACAAAGATTGTATGGCCCAAAACGCCTAAAATATTTACTATCTGTCCGTTTACATAAAAGGTTTGCCAACCCCTATTCTAAACACATAATAAGGAAACCTGTTGACGCCTAGGTTGAATATATTTCTCTCCTAATATGTTTTATGTTTACTCTCAGGATTACTACCTATGGGAAATCACTTTTTATTATTTATTTCTTAGGTTGGGGTTTCCAAGGATATTTTGTTTTTGCTTCCAGGGGCATTATCAATGTTGTTGTTGTGTGCCGTCAGCTTGACTCCAACTCATAGCGACCCTGTAGGACAGAGTAGAGCTGACCCATAGAGTTTCCAAGGCTGTAATCTTTACAGAAGCAGACTGCCGCATCTTTCTCCTGCATAGTGACTGGTGGGTTCGAACCACCAACCTTTTGTTTAGCAGCCGAGCGGTTAACTACGGTGTCACTGGGGCTCCTTGGCATTACCAATAGGAATCCATTTTTAAATATTAATTAATTTCTTGGCTTGGAGGTTCCTAGACCACATCAATATTGACCATCTGAACTCCAAACTCATGTGTGGACTGGTCTGTAATTTCAAATTCTGGAGGAAGTTTTCCATTTTTCCCTGCAAGAGCCCAGTTTGAGATGGACACATTACCCTATTTCCCTTGGCCAGTGTGGGGAATTTTTTTTTTAGTCTTTCTCTTTGCTGAGGTCTGTAGTTCTTCAATAGTCCTTGGCAAGAAAGATACTAAACTCAAAATTGACATCTAAGAAGGAAAATGAGCAAAACAAAAGAAAAATCACTAAACAGGTGATTAAATCTAAATAGCGCAGTGGTTAAGGCTGCTAACCAAAAGGTCAGCTGTTCAAATCCACCAGCCTCTCCTTGGAAACCCTATGGGGCAGTTCTACTCTGTCCTATAGGGTCGCTATGAGTTGGAATCGACTTGATGGCAATGAGTTTGGTTTTGGTTTAATTACATGGAAAGCACTATGTTAGGGACTTTAGGGATGCAAAGAGAAGTAAAGACACAGGGCTTGTTTGCAAGGTACTGTTAGGGAGGAGAATTGACTCAACGGCAATGGGTATTATGACCATATGAGACAATATTAACGTCCAAATGTTAGGGGCAAAACAATCAAGGGCAAAATAAATTAATGGGCTACAGTAACACATAAAATGGGTGAGGATGTTTTCAGAGTGAAACTGCTGTAAGATTCCTGTATTCTTTGGAAGAGGTAGATATATTGATTAATTTTGGACAAAATATACTTTAAGTCAAAAAAGCATTATTGAGGAGAAAGAATGTCACTGTATAATGAAAAAAGATATATATCAACTGAAAGATACACACAGTCTTAACTTTTATGTAAGTAAGAAGATAATCTCAAATACATAAAAAAACAACTATTTATAGAATTACAAGGAGAAACCAACAAATCTACAGTGGGAAGTTCTAATACACCACTCTCAGTAAATGGAACATTTACAAAAATTGACCAAAAAATAAGTCTCAGCAAGTTTCCAAGTATTAGTATCATACAGACAACATTCTTCAACCATGATACAGTGAAGTTATAAATCAATACCAAAAATATAACCAAAAAGCCCCTGTACATTTGGAAATTGAAAAGCACATTTCTAAATGACCTATGGATCAAAGAAGACTGTATAATGGATTCAGGAAATATTTATAATTAAACAATGATAAAACAACACTATGTTTCAGAACTTGTGGACTATAGCTAAAGTGATTTATAGAGAGAAAATTTATAATCCTAAATTCTTAGATTAATAAAAAGAAGAAACCTAAAAATTAAAGAACTAAGCATTCCAGTTATGATGTTAGAATAACCCCAAAGAATTAGAAGGAACTAATAAAGAGTAAAAAAGAAATAGAAAACAAAAATACAATAGAAGAAAAATCAAGAAAACCAAATTGCTACACAGCAGGGAAAATAAATGAGCTAGAGCTACATGTATCAACATGGATAAATCTCATGTTGAGTGACAAAAGGCACATTGCATAAAAGATCTATATAGTTTAATAACATCGATATGAAGTTTAAGATCATGCATAACAATACTATCTATGGTTTTAGGATACATGCTTATGTAACAAAATTATAAAAGTGTGCATGGGAATGATAAGAAACAAATTCAGAATATAAATTTGGGGGTATAGAAAACTTTAACTGTTTTGTAATATTTTATGGGTGATGGGTACACAAGCATTTTTTATAATAAACGTCATACTTTTTGTTTGATTTTTGGTAAACTGGGTAGCAGAGGAAGCCTTACCATAGAAGGTGTATGTTAAATTAGAAAGAAAACTGTTGGATAAAATCTTATGTGGTGGTGGAGAAACGTGGAAGTTTCAGAGATTATTTTTAATTATTTGGTCAGGCGCAAAATGTAAAAAAATATAAAGAATCAGTCAGAATCGCTTATAATCCACCTTCATAAACTTCAATTTTCTTTCATTATTTTTAACTTGAACTTATTTGAAGCTTTCCACTCAGAGAAATACAAAATCAGATAATACTGAAAGGCTAAATTGTTTGAATTGCATTTGAATTGTGAAAAAATAGAATTGTAATAATCTTAGAGATCCTTTAGTCCAATCCCTCCCCGTCTTTTTATCAGTGTCATGGCTGTCCATCTATCCATCCATCCACCCATCCATTCATCCACTCATCCACCCATCCATGAACCCAGTAAGTGCTCAATAGTGTGTCGATCACTGGAGTTGTTACAGAGATGTAAAAGAAACAAACCACATTCTCTTTCCTGCATGTCCAGTGGAAAGGAAAATAGGGAAGTTACATCACTGTTTGAGTAGAGATATATTCCAAATGCTTCTGAAGCACATAAGAGGGAAGTAATAACTTTGTCAGTGAAAGCAATTTTCAGCTGCACTGGCTGTAGAGAATATCAAACAATTGGTTAAATGGAGTCAACTATCTTGTTCATTAATCATTTAGACACATTTTATGGTGTACCTCAAAGGTATTTTTATTGTTTTAACCATCTAGGATTTGTTGAATAAACATGGCAATATGATCCAAGGGCATTCTGCCATTCTGATGTGCTAAATAAGGACACCAAGATCTTACCAGGCTACGTATTCTTGAGATTTTTTATGCTAGTCGGAGGTAGATTCAAATGAGTCTTTTGTAAATCACTGTGTCAGATTTATAGAGAAGGAAGCTTGTAAAAGTGTTTCTTGTAGTCATTAAATGCCCTTTATCTTTTACCTAGAGCTTGCTATATTGATGGTCTACCCAACACATCAAAGAAATTTATGGGGTTGTAGCTTTGATCTCACTCAGCAAGAGAGTCAAAAGGGAGTGAGGAGGAGAGGGCATCTGAGTACTCAAATGATGTTTATACGATATTTCCACAAATAAAATACTCGGTGTTGTGTAGACAGGCAAGGGAATATATACTTTGACTCCCGTAACAAAAAGAGTGTAGTAGAAGAGCCCTGAATTGAAAACCAGGAGACATGTATTCTGTCTTCTTGTTAGTTCTGTCCTTCTGTGACACTGGGCAAATGAATCAGCCATTCCAAAGCCATTACTGAGCATCTAGGTCTCTTTATCTGCTTTACCCTGCAGCTACTAAAGTCCTGTGTAGGCAGGGTTTTCCCCCAATACTTTGTGTCTTGAAAAAAAAAAAGTGAGATCATTGCCTTACTGTCAAGTCCTTTCTAAGTCTCTCATTTAGAAGGCATTCTCTCAATTACTTTTTTGAAAACAACCACCACCACTAAAAGGACAATCTAAAACAAATTAACAATAATTCCCTAATAGTGCCAACTTTAAGATGGCACTATTTAGGGCAAGAAATAAGCTATCAAGGAAGATGGTGTTGTTAGTTGCTGTCAAGTCAGCTCCAACTTACGGCGACATTATGCATAACAGAACCAAACATTGCCCACTTCTGTGCCATCTTCATGATCATTGGTACGTTTGAGTTCATTGTTGCAGCCATTGTGTCAATCCATCTCATTGAGGATTTCTTTCATTTTCATTGGCCCTCCACTTTACCAAACATGATGTCCTTCCTTAGCGATTGGTCTTTCCTAATGACATCCGGCACTATATCCAACAATATTCTGTTCTAATCCATAGGATTTTTATTGACTAATTTTTGGAAAGAGATTGCCAGGCCTTTTTTATCAAGGAAGGTAGAGGAGTATTTAAGGGAAATGGAAAGGTTAGTCTAAGAGGGTAATCAACATAAAGAGATTCTAAACTTGAACTGTATTTACTCTAGCTAAATTGATGACATACATTGTAAGATTTGGGATTCTTGCAAAACAGTCTGTTAAGAATTGAACTTAAGCTACAGATTCAGGTGGGAAACAGTTACATGTTAGACCAAGCTCAATCAAGACCTACACATCACAAATCAAAAAATAGAGAAGAAAACGTGTAGGTGGACAACCTAACTGTGGTCAATTCTTAATTATAAGCCCCTCCAAACTCTTTTGGTAATGATATTTAGGAAACAAAAATGAATCACACTGAATTCCAGTTATGGGCTCCAGGATGAGGTGCCTGGTTGCCACCACCTACAGATCTACAGACAATGGTTTAAAGATGAGCAGGTGAGAAAGGGTGGAGAACAGACACCTCCCACAGGACTACACCCTCTGCTCCTTGGGCCTGTCCTCATCACGATGATTGGCCTTTGATTTGTGCTCATGCCTCACAATGGTGTTTAGTTTTTTGAAAGTCCGATTGATACCCTATCCCCAACCTCCTAATCCTCATCACCCTGCTCTTCTCTTCCTATTTCCTCTGTATAGTTTACTTATTTACTATGTTTGTTTTTAAACGATTGCCTCTTCCCTCTAGAACGTAAGCTCCCTGAGTGAGGGCATCAGCCTTCATCTGTTTTGGTCACCAACTGGACAAGAGTTATTTGTCAAATTAAATTTCATTAACTCTGATCAGATGAAAATGGAAAGAATTTATTTGGAACAGATCTTACTCCTGAGAAGTAAATGGGAAAAAATATGTACAAGTAGTCCTCGACTTACGACAGGGTTCTGTTCCGATGACTACTCTGTCATAAATCGGTTCTGACATAAATTGGAATACCTCATTTATTTATTTAGTTAGTTTTCATTATTATTGCCTTTTATTATCAGTATCTTTATAAATCTGATCTTTATCTTTGGGAGTTGGAAACATTACATCTGAGAATGATAACATCAGCACATTATGCGCTGCAACACTGTATGTAGTACATATTACTAACAGTAAGATGTACCAAAAAAACCAGATGGTCCTAAGTGTGGTTTGTTGTAACTCGAGTATGTTGTAAGTCGGGGAGTACCTGTATATATCAAAAAAGTTTTAAGCAACCTAAGTATAACATGTTTGCTATTTTTACAAAGTTATTATAGAAGTGTTATGTGACCAGTCACAATTTATTAATGTATAGATGTTTCCAGTCTCTTTGCATGACTTTACCCAAAGAAGAGAAGAGATTACCTCACCTGGGACCTTTCCTTGAGGTTTTTGGCATGAACCAGAGAATGAGTAGAAGAAGATGGGATCTAAAGGCTTGAAGTGTGAGAGTAAGGGAGACTGGGTAAAAAGAGTACAGCTATATCAACTTGGATGGTTTTAGTTCCTAAAAGGCCACCAAGAAGTGGAAATCATGGCAGAACAGGAGAGAACAGGAGGGGACTACGGTATGATTCACGTTTCTGGGAATTGGGACTTGAATCCCATTTAATGTTTGCAAGAGATACTAGTAAGAAATTAGACATTGTAAATAATTATTATTCTGCTTGTTTAGATCTTGTGGGTACAGGATTCTATAGGGATTATAGTGAATAAAACAACAGTGAAATTCCCCAAGTCCCTCCTCCTCCTCCCCATTCCTTCTCCCCAAGCACTATCTTCTCTTAGCAGCTTGGTCTAGATTTTTCTACCCTTTTTCTATGCACAAAACATAAGTACATTTGTACATAATATTTAGAAAATAAAAATGTCAGACTATACATATTATATTACAACTCTTTTCATTCAATAAAATGTTACAGATATTGTCATATCAGTACCTTCTGACAAGCTTATTCTTTTTAATTGCTGCATAACATTCTATGATATGAATATCACAAAATTTATTTAACCATTTGCCTATTGATGAATATTTTTGAAGAATGTTTCTATGTTTTATTATAACCAATAATGCTGTAATGATTATCCTTATATATTTTAGAAATTATGTCTCTACAAACAACTTCTACAAATATGGTCTGGTTTAAAACAGTAAAAGCTTGTTTGAGAGTGAATTATCTTTTCTTCTTTTGCTTACCATTCTGTAAATTTAATTTCTAGTGCTTATTTTTAGAAAATAAATATTTTGGTACTATAAAATGCTTTGAAGCAAAGAAGAAAAACACCATACAGTAATTGTATGTTAAATTTAATGTGTACATAATGAAGACAGGCATTTGTTTTAATCACCCAAATTTTGGCAGATGTCCCTTCTGCTTTCATTTGTCAATTAGTTACATTACTGATGACGGCGTTTGTGAATAGAGCATAATTTAGTCTCATCAGCCTCACTGCAAAGAATCAAAATCAGAATTACTATTTTTAGTTATTTTTCTTGTGTCATTTCTTATCTTTGTCATAAATAGAATATGTTTAAAGATTTAGATCATGAATTTAGATTTATGTATATTGCCTTGTGTGTCATAAATTGGTTATTGTATTACATATTAATGATACATTTTCAGAGGTGGTAAAATGCAGAAAGTTGCCGAAGTTTTGTTGGGCTCTGAGATATTCTAAGACAATGAGTTTTCTAGCTGTAATAACTTAAGTTTGCTTTTTCAAGGACTTAAATATTTTAAATCTTTTAATGAAAGTTATTCTAAATCAATATTAATCATCCCCTACTGTATTAGTTTTCTATACTGCATAACAAATTGCCACAAACTTAGCAGCTTAGAACAACACCCATTTATCATCTCACAGTTTTTGTGGGTCAAGAGTCTGGGCCTGGGTAGCTGGCTCCCTGTTCAGTGTCTCACTTGGCTGCAGTCAAGGGGGTGGAGACCATGGAGGCCATCTTAGAATTCTGCCTTACCACACCTGCCTTCTAGAACAGACCATATTAGACTTCGTTTGATAATTTTTGAAAACACAGGAACAATATTATGAATATCCATTCCTGCACTTTGCTATTACGTAGAGCACAGTTCTATGTCACCTTTTGAGTTATGGTGACCACCAGCTCTTCTGCCTCTGCCTTTTTATCTTTGCTTTAGGATTGGTTTCCAGAGGGCTGAGTTACTAGATAGTCTATCACTAGATCAGGAAGAAATTCTTGTTTGGGGGCTGGTGGGCAAGGGCTTTTCAAAACCTAGAACGCCTGCTTCCTCTCGCAGTTTTTCTATAAGCCCTTTAAGATGTTTTTCTCTTACCATTTTAAATCTTTCCTAGTGACGGGTTCAGGGCCAGTCAAATAAAATTATGTGAGGAACACAGACGGGGTAATCTGTCATGCACAAGCAGAAATTACTTCAAGAAACGTTGTCATAAAACAGAAGGTATATTTCATTTAAGACTCAATCATCAAAGAAAATCACTTTAAGCTCATTTAAGGGTAAGTAGGAAAATAAAGCATGATGTGGTATACCATTTTTCATGTGCTGGTTGCATAGACCATTTTTTTTTTTTGAAGTATAATATGCAGGGTTGCTGAGTATTGGTGGTGTGAAAACACATCTGCCCTATAAATGGGAGTGTCTGGAGAGTGGGTCACTGATTCACTTCACAAATGTTCATAACCTTTGACCCAATAATTCAACCTAGGAGTTTATCCCAAGGAAATGATCACGAAGCCACTCAAACAATTTTGTATGAGTACATCATATTTACAGTGAAACAAATTGAAAGGTGGTGAAACTAAATGTATAAGTATATATAATGATTAAATTAAATTATTATGTGTTGCATCTTAATCCTCAGAACCTGTCGAATGTTACCTTATATGGCAAAAGAGACTTCGCAGATGTGATCAAATTATTTTTTTTATTTTTTATTGTTGTAATTAAATGAAGTTTACATTTCAAGTTAGTCTCCCATACAAAATTTTTTTTTACATACATTGTTATGAGACCCTAACTGCTCACCCCATTCTGTGACAGCACTCTCCTCCCCTCCGCCCCTGATTCCCCATGACCATTCAACCAGCTCCTAACTCTCTCTGCCTTCCCATCTCACCTCTGGACAGAAGCTGCCCCTTTGGTCTCTTGTATCTACTTGACTAAGAGGCACATTCTTCATGAGTATCACTTTATGTGCCACAGTCCAGTCCAGTCCCTGTCTGAAGAGTTGGCCTCGGAAATTGTTTTAGTTATGGGCTGATAGAGAGTCCAGGGGCCATGCTTTCCGGGGTGCAGATGTGATTAAATTAAAAATCTTGAAATAAGGAGATTATCCTGGATTATCTTGGTAGACCCTAAATGTAATTAGAAGTCACCTTATAGAGGGAGGCAGAGGGATATTTGACTACAGTAGAGGAGAAGGTAGTGCCACAGAAAAAGAAAATGAGGGATGGAACCAGGAGCCAAGGAATGCTGGCAACCTCTAGAAGTGGAAGAGGCAGGGAATGGGGTCCATGCTGGAGCCTCCAAAGGGAACCAGCCCTGCTGACACATTGCTTTCAGCTCTTCATGACTCATTTTAGACTTCTGAACTCCAGCACTGTAAGAGAATAAATTTGAGTTGTTTTAAACCAATAAATTTGTGGTAATTTTTTTTCACTGTGGTAAAATATATATAACAAAACATTTCCCATTTCAACCATGTGGTAGATTATTACTGCAGCAACAGGAAACTAATAGTGTCAATAAAAAGGATGAAGTCAAAGAAAAAAAAATATTTTTTGTATTTTGAATAAGTCAAAGCCATATGCTTTTCAGCTGCCATAATAGGAGATAAACATGTGGAATGAAAATTTGTGAATAAAACTTATAGATGTTAAAATGAGTATGAAAATTATTACGTGTTGTAATATTCTACAGAGTCCTGGTGGCGTAGTGGTTAAGAGCTTGGCTGCTAACCAAAAAGTTGGCAGTTTGAATCCACCAGCCACTCCTTGTAAACCCTATGGGACAGTTCTACTCTGTCCTATAGGGTCGCTATGAGTTGGAATTGACTCGATGACAACGGGTTTGGTTTTGTAATATTTTAAAATCATTAAAAGGTGCTTCTAAAAAATACTTCATGACAAGGGAGAATGCCCATTATTTCACTAAATCAGTGATTTTAAACCTGAGTTGACTCCCCTGTCCCCTAGGGGGCACTCAGCAATGTCCAGGGACATTTTTGGTTGTCACAATTGGAAGGGGTGTGCTATTGGCATCTAGTGGGTAGAGGCCAGGAACGCTACTAAACATCCTACAAGGCACAGGGCAGCCTGCCACAAAGAATATCTGGCCCAACATGTCAATAGTCTTGGGATTGAGAAACTTTGCACTGTGTGAAAAAGTTAGTCTACAGGACTATGTTACAAATGATTCCAATTCACTGAAAAAAGTCCTAACTGTATATTTTCCTAACCAGTTGCCCTCAAGTTGACCCCGATTCATGGCAGCCCCATGTGTGTTAGAGTAGAACTGCGCTCCATAGGGTTTTCAGTGGCTGACTTTTCTTTTTTT
>NW_004444098.1:4247383-4263826 GCF_000243295.1 Trichechus manatus latirostris | reverse complement strand
CTTTATCTCTTCATTTGATGTTCTAGGGTTTCAGGATTGTTGATTCTCTGTTTGGCTTAGTTTTTCGGATCTTTGTTGTGGAGGGACGGCGTGGTGTTTCTTCCTAGAGCGCCATCTTGCCGGAACTCTCTGACTTTTCATAAGTAGATCGCCAGGCCTTTCTTCCATGACACCTCTGGGTGGACTCACACCTCCAACCTCTTTTATTTATTTATTTATTTTTATTGTCCTTTAGATGAAGGTTTACAGAACAAATAGTTTCTCATTAAACAGTTAGTACACATATTGTTTTATGACAATGGTTAACAACCCCATGACATGTCAACACTGTCTCTTGTCAACCTTGGGTTTCCTATTACCAGCTTTCCTGTCTAGTCCTTGTCCCTGGACTGTTGTGCCCCATTAGTCTCGTTTTGTTTTATGGAGCTGTCTAATCTTTAGCGGAAGGATGAACCTCGGGAGTGACTTCATTACTGAGCTAAAAGGGTGTCTGGGGGCTGTACTCGTGGGGTATCTCCAGTCTCTGTCAGGCCAGTAAGTTTGGTCTTTTTTGTGTGTGTTAGAATTTTGTTCTACATTTTTCTCCAGCTCTGTCTGGGACCAGACCTCCAACCTCTTGGTTAGCAGCTGAGCACATTAACTAATTGCACCACACAGGGACTCCTATATTTTCCTAAATATCTCTATAAAATATATTTTAGGGATGGCGCCTTTACCCATTGTCTATAGGTTTAAACAAAGAACATGATTTTTTGTAAAAGTTGGTGCCGAATGAATCATTGGCCTTGAATGCAAGAGTAAACCCATGAAGCCCCCTGACTTCTTCTTCCTCACCCTTCTTCATCTGCTGTATGTATCCCTGCTCCCCTCACTTAATGTTCCTGTGTGGTGGGTAAGATTATCGTACCCATTTTAGACATGAGGAAAGTAAGAAATAGGGTGATGAAGTTCACCAGTTAGGAAGAGATGGAGACAGGAGTGGCCAGATGGGGTCCTATAATTAGGAGGAAAAACACAAAGAAGCAAACAAATGTAACCAGAAAAAACGTAGGTCATGCTTCGTTTGTGATCGTCACATGGCAAAAACCAGATAATACTGTTTTTATATTTTTTGAAATTCAAAAATAAAGATTTCACATTTTATAGTAACAATAAATGTGATGATCAAAGACATTTAATGGTATAATTTTATTCACATTGGTCCTCCACATTTCTTGTTAAGTTTATTACTAGGAGCTTTCTAGTATTTGTTTCTTCTTTTTCTTAATATAGGTGAGTGTGTGCATAGATGTGTGGTGTGGAGGTTGTTGGTGTTATTGTGAAAAGTGCTGCCTTTCTTTCCTAATGATATTTTCTAATTGGCTATTGGTAGTACATAGAAGGACTTTTGTTTTATCAGATTTTCTGTCTCAATCTGTTACTGAGTTTAGTTGTTAGTTTTACTAGTTTTTTTTTTTATTTTAATTTAGTCACTTAAATTTTCTAGGTAGAAAATTGTGTATCAAAAAGTTATGACAAAATAGTTATAGCAATTTTTCTGTGATTTTCCAGTATTTATGCTTTTTTTCCTTTATCTATTATATCAGATAGGACCTCCAGTCTAATGGTGATTGGTCAAGATGAGAATGGGCATCTTTGCCTTAGTCACGGCTTCATGAGATTACTTCTAACATTTGTCAAAGAGAAAAATTAATAACAGATTTTAAGGTTTGATTTTAAGGTTTTCTTACCCATGAAACCAAATATTCACTGTAAGGAATTTCCTGACCAAAATTAATTCTGCCAGTGGCTTTTCTTTCACCCAAAGTTGCTAATCTTTTCTTTCCTGCTCCAAGACAGGCTTACTAAATTTGAATTTTAAAATACGTGGCTGTAGGTGGGTGGAGGGCCAGAGACCACCTTGTGACCTGATAGCAACTGATCTCAGTAAAAGGGAGTGGCCATGGTCCAATCAATCATGTTAAGATTAGCCAATGATTGATCTTCTCTTCTTCTCCCTCCTCTTCTCTTTATAAGCCTCATTGCAGCTACCTTACCTTGAGCCATTTGCTTTTTCTGGAATCAAAATGGTCTCCCTATATGCATATAGAATTTAAAAAAAAAAATTGCCATCGAGTCAATTCCGACTCATAGCAACCCTGTAGTTGAGAGTAGAACTGCCCCATAGGGTTTCCAAGGAGCGGCTGGTGGGTTTGAACTGCCAACCTTTTGGTTTGCAGCTGTAGCTCTTAACCACTGTGCCACCAGGGATCCAGCATATAGAACAATTGCTCAGAATTTCTTTGAATTTTGGTTACTTTTAACACATTCTGCCACCAAGAATGATGTTTGTTGTAGATTTCTGGTAGACATCTTTATTTAAGTTAAGAAGGTTTCCCACCAGGACAGATACTGAAATGTATCAATTGCTTGTTAAATTATCTACTGAAAATATAATATGTTCAGTGTATTACTGGTCAGGTGTCTTTTCCTAGAGGTAAATTGAAGCATGTTTTTGGTCTCTCACTGAAAACACTGAATGTGGAACTTTGGAATTGTTGGTATTCAAAATGAAGTGCAGAAGAATGAAGAGCAAGGAACACAGAGGCTAATCTTTGCAGGAATGGGAAATCCATCATCCACCTTATTATGTGATTTTTTCCAGTGCTCAGGAAAAAGAAAAAAAAAAAAGCAGGGATGTGGGGGATAGATCCAAAATCCCTGACTATATACTCTGGGAGAAAATTTATTCCATGCCTTGAGATAGTAATTACTTGAGCCCGAAAACAATTGAAAAGTGGTTAACTTTTTAATAAAGATTACTAAAAATTTTGTCTCATTTAACAAATATGTACTAATTTGTAGATGAAGAATATGATTTGAATCCTTCAAGTTGGTATGAATGACACAGAATCCATATGATTTTTAAATGCCATGTGCATAATTAATGATCTCTATTTACTAAATGAAGAAGAGGCAGTTGACATGAAAATAGAGTAATTAGGCATCTTTAGTTTGTAAAAGGAAATGAAGATTCCTATTTGCAAATACTATTGAATTTTAAGTCATTCTCAGTTAGCAAATTGAGTTGGTGTTATGAATTTTAAGAGGCCAGTGAATTAGAAGAAAATGAATTGCTAAACCTTTAAACAGATTTCTGTATGAGCTCCAGGTATTCTGGTTTATCCCTTTCAAACAGAGCTGTCCCTGGCCTAGCTGAGCTGCTGAGCCACTGTGAGAAGCAGGTAGCTGGAAATGCACAGTGACTCATGCTGGCAGAAGGCATGAAAAGGGAGAGTTTGCCTTCAGCCCATGCCAGATAGGGACTGGAGACAATTTTTTACTGTCATCAGGGGAACCAAAGCTCGTTCAAATGCCCATTTCAGCACCGAGGACAGTTCTTGACACTGAAAAGGTGCTCAAATACAGTCGAAGGCAGGCAGGCTGTGGATTGGGACTGGCTGCCTGATGGCTATATTCCTGCTTCCTCCCTCCCCACTTCCATACTAACCCTTGAGGCTTAACCCTTGAGGCTGCGTATTGAATGTGAGTATCTCTTCTCGCTTTCTGTATTGCTTTTCACCTGCAGCAATCTACCTACTGCGGCTGCTCTAGTCCCTGCTCTTGACTTTGTGTTTTAAGGCTACCTTTGATGATTATTTTAAGCAAAACATTCCCTCAGTACTAATATTACAACAGGAGATGGGGACATACACACACCTTTGGTTTGCCCTTGGTTCTTACACCTTGAGGGATAGTTCTCTTTTCATCAATTTTTATGTTTATATGTTTAATAAGCCAAATTTGAACCTCGAGACTATGGGGAAATTATTCATTGTTTTCAGTCTATATAAATCTCATTTATGCTGTATTTCTAGTCCTATTCATTATTAAATTTCAGAAATCAGCCACTATTCTTCGAACATATAAATCCAACTATATTCTGCCCCCCCAGGAGCTACATCATGTCACAGCCATTTGGATTAAACTATGAGATCTTTAGTGTGTTTCAGAAACTGAAATCATCTGTTTGGGGCCTGAGATTAAACTACTAGATAACAATATCCTGCAGTGAATTAAGTTTCAGCGAATTTCCAATTTTATCTCTTGAAATTAGTAATTCAAAAGCACACCAAAATTTGGCTTTGTGGTCTCCTGCTATCTTTATTAACTTAAATAAATTAAATTTTGTTCCAAAGAATGACACCCATCCCAGATCCTCCTTCTAGAATGCCTGCTCAAGTCATCGTCTGTCCCTGAAAATTACACTATGTGGTTTCCGGATCTTTATCTGTGTGTAGAACAAAATAATGAGGCACTGATACCAGATTTGAGGGGGTGTTACCTAGGAAACAAATCAAATTCGAAGACTGTGTTTTCTGTAATCTTCCATGATTGGAGACGAACCCTTGAAATTTAACATCCCAGGAATGCATCTTTTTGTAAGCATGGCACGCACAGAAACAATTGAAAGGATCGATTAAGCAAATATATTGGATGGGAGAGTCAGCGTTTCTCCTCTGCTTTATGCCCTTTAAATGACTCGAGTTCTTTTTGCGTTTTAACAAATTTTGGGCCTGTTTGCGGGAAAAGAAGAATTTCATTATGTAACATTTAGGTTTTTAAATGTTTCAGATATTTGAAGAGCAATACAAGGTATAGAGTTCATATATTATAGAATAAGTAAGTTTCAACAAAATAAAGCACAAACCTAGCAGCAACTTCAGGCTTTTAAAGATGTATTGAACTCCATGACAGGTTTATTGCTCAGTGAACACGGCCCCACCCGTTGACCCCCTCAGCCATTGGTTTGCAGACACTACCCAGATCCCAGAAATGCTCATGCCCAGTAGGGGCTGCCAGAGCTCACCTCCTACAGCCTCAGTTAGTCACTCAAAGCCAAGCACCACGTGGAGATATTTTTAATATAAATAAATAGTGTATTCTCGAGTTCTGCTGCAGTTTTGGCATGCCCAGTTTACTGATCTGATGACTCAACGTAGTGCATCATTTCCTCTTGGTCTCACAGTGGATGATCGTGGTAGGACAATAATGGCCCCCAAAGGTGTCTACATCCTAATCCCTGATCCTGGATTATTCAGGTAGGCCCAAAGTCATCATAAGCATCCTAATAAGAGGAAGGCAGGAGGGTCAGTGTCAGAGAAGTAGATGTGACAACAGAAGCAGAAGCAGAGAGAGTGATTTGATGATGCTACACTGCTGGCCTTAAAGATGGAAGCAGGAGCCATTGGCCAAGGAACGTGATAGCCTCTAGAAGCTGGAAGGGGCAAGGAACAGATTCTTTCCTAGAGCCTCCAGAAGGAACCAGCCCTGCCGACATACTGATTTTAGCTCAACGAGACCCATGTTGGACTTCTGACTTCTAGAACTGTAAGATAATACATTTGTGTTGTTTTAAGCAATTAAGTTTGTGATAATTAGTTAGGACAGCAATAGGAAACCGACACAATGACTGGTGGAGGAAATGAGACTGAGGCAGTGAGGGGAGAAAAGAACCAATAGCGGTGTCCCCAAAGTCCATGGAGCAGGGAGGTACTGGCTGTGTCAAGTACGCAGATAGGATGAGTAAGACGAGGAGTGACAACTGACCATAGGATTGGGCATCATGGAGGTCATTCGTGACCTTTAACAAGCAGTTTAGATGGAAGGATGGAGACCAAGACCTGACTGCAGTGGGCTCAAAAGATAATGGTAGAGAGGAAGTGGAGACACTGAGTGTAGGCAAACCTTCCTAGGGATTTGGCTGCAAACGCAAATAAAGAAATTGGGCAAGAGCTGGGGGGCATGTGGGGTCAAGGTAAGAGATTTTTATTTTAATATGGAGGAGTATTACAGGATTTTTGTATGCAGATAACAATAATCAATTGAAGATTTGAAAGAGACAGGAGCCAGTTGCTACATTGCTAGTAATGAGCATGAGTGTTGAAGAGGAATGGGATCCAGCAGTCCAGTAGGAAGGTTGCCCTTATAAATGGTGACTAGACAGTACACATATTTTCTGAACAACTTACAAGGACATATATCTTAACAAAGGATTCTTATGCCACTTCTTAGTGTGAGAGGCATTTCAAGATATGTGGTTTTGATGTAAAAAAGAAAATGGAAATTTCTGGAACATTTCAAGGTTTATAGGAACAATAGGGCAGAACACTAAAAAAATCTGTGATTCGCAGAAAACGCATATATGCAGACAACTCTCGAGTTGAGCAGTAGTTATTATATTGCATTTATTTAACTCATTTGTTACAGCATGATGTCAAGGCCATGGTTCAGACTCCACCTCAGTGTAGCTCTGTCAGCTTTAAACAGATAGAACATTGTAGTGTTCTGGGGACTGCACCACCAAAGCGAGCCAAATAAATAAAGACCGGGGAGCAGGAGCTCATGGGGCTGACTCATTGCAGGGCCCAGGGACAATGACAGTGCATCAGCATCATTGTCTCATATAAAAGATAGCCCTTTAGGACAAAAAATGTGTATTGTGGAACTGATATCGTCAATGTAATGAAACAGCCTTTTCAAAGATGTGATATAATTGAACTCAATCATTTAAAGTGCAAGCCTTAGAGCTGTCTTGGCCATTTGCATTGCAAACCACCCTGTTTCAGCCTGAACACTTCCGGCTGCATTGGTCATTAACATATTTCAGGGGAATGTGTTCTCTGGACTTATTTTGGAGAATCCATTTTTTGGCTTAAAACATTACTTCGTGACATTTTTGAGAGACTGGTGAAATTATCAGACATTGCAGATAACAAAATGGCTAAGTCACCAGCTCAGAGCCCATAAATAGTGCTGATTGAATGGGTCTGCGAGTGTTGATCAGACGGGGCAAGCTATTCCTTTGGAGGTGGTTGGCAGGCTTTCCTTTGCCTTCCCTCCCTTTCTACCTTCCTCTCTCCCCGCCCCCACCCGCCCGCCTTCTTCCTCTTCCCTCCTCTTTCCCTCTATCCTCCCTTTCTTACCTTCCTTCTCTCCCTCCTTCCTCCTTCTCTCCTCCTCCTTCCCCTCCTGTTCTCTCTCCTATCCTCCCGCCTCCTTCCCTCCTCCATTCCTACACAAGTCCCTCCTTCACTTCCTCCCCCTTCCCTGTCCCTCACACATGAGTCAGTGAAATGGTCTCACTAAGTTGCATATCACACAAACCAAAGCATCTGGTAGAATAGCCACCACTAGTTTACTAATACCTTCGCAGCACTTATCCCTTTCCAAAGCATTTTCACAGACATTGTTTAAAACGTCCACCAGTCCTGTGAGGTAAGATAGTCACTTTTATTAGCTCACGGTTGCATTCCTTTGGCCTTGACAAGGACAAGGCGCTTACCCAGGAGAGCACAGGCAGCAAGTGGAGCTGCTGATAATGAAATCCAGGGCGCAGGACTCCTAGCCTCTTGCCCTAATGCTGCATAATCTCTGCTGCTCCCGGCCGCCTGGTTAGTGAAGCAAACAGGTGCAGTTGTGAGATTGACAGAGCCTGACAAAGCACCCATGTGTGCCGCTTTCCCTTTCTCCATAAACGTCTCCTTACAGGGTGCTGCAAACCTTGCCCGAGCACACCCTCCACCCCTAGCAGCAAAGGCAACGTTGGCTCTGGCAGGCGTCTGGTCGTACAAAAGGATGAGTGTCCAGGAACCCTCTCCAGCCAAGTAAACTCCAAACTCCCCGACGTTTAGATGGATGATAGAAGTTTCCCACCACATTTGACATCGTTCTCCTTAGTATTTAATCATGCATGCTTCATAGCAATATCCCTCTGGACTCATAACTGGGGACAGCACATTTCCACGTCTTTTCCTGATGCTGCTGCTGTTTGTAATTCAGTGTGTCTGGGAAGCACGCTCTCTTCATTAAGAGAGGAGCCGTGCTTGGGAGAGGTCTCACTCCTCACGCAATATGTCACTACCGAATTCTTTTTCCACTCCCATCACCGTTCCAAAATTCATAAAGCATCTGTCCTGGGTTACAGCAATTATTTTGTCACCAGTACACTCTAGTGCTCACTGTAATTAGGTGTATAGTCAAATAGCACGACTTTATGGACTATGTAATTAATCACGCGGCGTGCGTGCCTTTCCTCACATTCTACAATGCAAGCCTGACATGAGCCAAGCCTCCTGCCTGATTTCCTTCCCCGAGTGTTATGTAATTCAAAGGACATTAACAGAAAAGGTTGTGGTCAGCTGAGAGCGTGGACAATAGAAATAATAACTGTTGGAGTGGTTTTGTAATTCTAGAAGATTACTTTTAATTATGAAACATGCCATACCTTCCAAAGATATAGGGAACATTACAATACACATATATCCAGATTCAACATGTAGTGTCTTTTATATTCACTGAAGGTTGGCAGTTCGAATCCACCAAACGCTCCTTTGAAACTCTATGGAGCAGTTCTACTGTGTCCTATAGGGACGCTATGAGTAAGAATCAACTCAACAGCAATGGGTTTATAGGTATTTCTTTACAAAGAAGTAGACTGTGGTAGATACAGATGAAGGTCCCCATCTGCAGTGCGATTGATTACTGTTAATTACTTTTGTGTCACCTTTCTAGCCATGGTCTTGCATCCCACCCAGGTGATTGGGTGGGACTGTGTGAAAGGGTAATCCAAGGGGATTGATCAGTTTTTCCTTAAAAGAAAGCCAGTTCCAGAGCAGAGGAGAGGAGCCCACCACCACCAAGGAGGGAGAGATCTAGCAGGAGAGACCCAGAAACATAGACCCGGCAGCAGGAGATGGTGCAGTGGGCTTCCCAGCCCATGGAGAGAGAATGCTGAGTGCCTTTGGGCAGAGACTGAGGACCAGAGAGAGGCGTGCCTGTGAGCAGCTCTGGGAAGAGGCTATTCTAATGGAAAAACTGTGTCTTGAGTGTTCCTGAGCCTGAATTGTAACTGTTAGTTCTCTAATAAACCCCAGAATTGTGAGTATAGTCTGTGAGTTCTGTGTGGCCGTTGCAATGAATTGATTCCCGGTAGAGAGTGCTGTGGGAGGGACGGCTGGTGTGAGAATTGGTAAAGAAGGCAGAGAGAGGAGGCATGTCTGACCCCCGCCTCATAGAAATCAGCCTTGGGCTGTTGATCTTGATTCTCCTTCCCTCTCCTGATGTTGGAGGAGGTCAGACTCCGCCCCTACGCTGTTTTTTTTTTTCACACCATGGCATTCCCCTCTCCTCTCCAGAAATAGCCGACACCCTGAGGGTGTGTATCTTTCCCAGCCATATTTTTATACTCTTATTTTCTATCTTTACATATATGTCCACACACCTTATATTGTATAGTTTATGATATTTTTCAGAATTCATATAAGTGGTTTCATACTATATCTTCTTTTGCCACATGCTTTTTGTTTTATTCATTCAACTTTGAGTGTTTGAGGTTTATCTAAGTTGGTATACGTAGGTCTAGTTTTTTTTTTTTAACTATTAAAATGCATTGTATAAATATATCACAGTTTATTTATGCAGTCACTTCTTAATAGGCATTTATGTTCCTTATAGTTTCTTTCTAATACAAACGATACTCCAGTGACCACTCTTGCACATCTTTCTTGCACACACACACACACACACACAAAACCAAACCCATTGCCATTGAGTCAATTCTAGGTCCCTGGGTGGTGCAAACGGTTTGTGCTCAGCTGGTAACCAAAAGGTTGGCAGTCTGAACCCACCCAGCAGCGCCACGGAAGAAACAGGCCTGGCAATCTGCTGCTGTAAAAATTACAGCCAAGAAAATCCTATGGAGCAGTTCTCCTTTGTAACACATGGGGTCTCCTAAGTTGCAAACCAACAACAAGAACAAAATCAACAACAAGAAGGCATTGATGCTTAGCTTAGGGAGTCCATCCTCCCAACTTTTCATCGTTGCCCTCCCGCCCTACCTCTCTGGCACTGCCCATTCCTCTCATTCTGCTGTATTGTCTCTTAGATGCAAATACTTGATACCTGCTTGGAGACTTTTCCAGATAAAGAGATTGATGTCTTAATCTAAAGGGGTAATTGACAATTTCAGACATCAGTCAGTGAGAACAACAGAATTTTCTTGACGCCCTGAAATCAAGCCAGTTAGACAGCAGTAGACCTACCTTACCATTGCAAGATAAATGAAGTTATTCCTTCAACACACCACGTTATTGATTTAACATATGGCTCTTATATTCTATTAATGAAATTTGAGATAATAAGAATGTGTAAATGTCCGCAAAGTATATCACTTCTGATAGCTTTTCTCCAAGTGACAAGAGATTGAAACTACATTTGCTCTGCATGGGTCCTACACCATGTCGAGTGACATAATGAAGATAATCTCTTTTATTCTATGTTCTTGTAACAACATTCAGAGATTTCCTTCCCCAAATGCTTTAAATTATGGTCCTTAGAAAGAGAAGTGTGGTGTTTGTAAAGGAAAGAAGGATCTTATAGCCTGTGTGGGAAGAGGGTTGTAACAAGTGATAAAGAAGCTGAAGAATAATAAGCTGGCAGGCAGCAGAAGGCAATTGAGTTGGCCAGATCATGTGTCAGAAACTGAGTGGGGGGGGGGGATGAGTGAGTCTGATGCTTATGCAGATTGTGATTCAAATCCATCCTCAAGCCCAGGACCTGAGAATGGCTGTGATCTGGAGACATTTCAAGACTTTGCCTGGACATAGAATGAACTAGCCGATGTCCCACTTTGCTATGTCTTTCAAGTTATAGATCAGAAATCATTCATTTGGTACACCTGTGTTCATTGGGCATGTATAGGAGTAAGAGGTAGCCAGAGATCAAAACATAGTGAATTCCGGAGAGGGGGAATACTGGCGAACTCGATGGTCAGTGCTACTCAAGTTGAGGAAGGCAAAGGCTGCAGCGGAACAACTTAGAGGATATGCCTGACAAGAGAACAGGAATGGTGATGGGGACATCTGGAAGGAAATCAAGGACTCTCTTAAGATAACTCTGGAAGGAATTTTTGCCTGCCTACAAGAAAGGAACAATGATACAACTCAGAACCAAAGAGCAGAGAGAAGAAAGAACGGAAGTCTGAGAAAGCAAATCTAAACAGATGCTTTCCTTCTCTTGGGTCACAGATGTCCTGAATGTCACCAGGCAACCTCAGGGCTGAGTCTTAGAAGGGAAGGAGAGCAGTACAGTCAGCTGAGCAGCTTGCCCTGAGGGCATCTGAATGAGACACAAACGTGCACGGCAACAACTCTACACGAGGGCCTGAGAGGAAGGAGACTCATTGCAGTGGAAGTTACGAGGCAGAAAAATGGAAATGGAAAGACTGAGATCACACAGATTTTTCTGTATTTCCTAAGAGTTGAATACAGAGTGGGTAGGCCTCAAAGGATATGTACCAGAAAATACTAGAAAAGGACATCCTGTTTGGTAAAGTAGAGGGTCCGAGAAAATGAGGGAACACTCAGTGAGATGGATTGACACAATAGCCACAACAACGGGCTCAAACATATCAACAGTTACCAAGTGGCGCAGGACCCGGCAACATTTCTGTTATGTATGAGGTCGCCATGAGTTGGAGCCAACTGGACAACTAACAATAACAACAACAATCATTTTCTTCTTCATTTTCAAGAGGCAAGGAAACTTCTGTTTAAGTAACTTGGCTAAGTAATAGAGCCATGGATTGGTCCAGCTGTCTCCAACAGCTGAACTCTTCTCTACTGTGCTAAGAGGCTACAATACCTGGGGTGTGTTTTAGGAGCCTTAAAAATAATTCTGTGGAGTTATGTGAGAGATATATTTATGACAATTACAAAAAAAAAAAAGAGTAGCTACTGAGGCCGCTTATGTACAACGAAACACCTCATGGAATTTGGTTCCTTGATTTGGAGGTCTAGGGTCATGGTTTCATAGGACATCTCAGTTAATTGGCCTAATAACTTTAGTGCTTCTGTTCTACCTCCTAGTTCATTGCATAGTGCCTGAGGTCTGGAAAGCTTGCAAGTAGCCATCCAAGACACAATTGGTCTCTATTCACCTGGAGCAACAGAGGAACAAGGAGAGTCAAGAACAGGAGGAGAAAATGGAATGTGTGGCTAATTGCCTCCATGAACAACTGCCTCCTCCATGAGACCAGAAAAAACGGATGATGCCTGGCTACCATTACTGAACATTTTCATCAAAGCTCCCATAGAAGAATCCTGATCAAAAGGGAGAACATGCAGAACAGAATTTCAAATTCTCATGGAATCTAGAGTTTTCTGGAGCCATGGAGGCTGGATGAACCCCCAAAACTATCACCCTAAAATAATCTTTAAACCTTAAGCCAAAAATATCCCCTAAAGTCTTCTTAAAATAATAGTTTAGCTCAACTAGTAAAGAATGTCTGCCTTGAGCATTATGCTCTTTTAAGATCTAGCTGTATGGGATCATATTGACAACAGCAACGCAAAAGATTTGATAGGAGCCTTAGGGGTCAGTGTTTATGTTAGTGGGGGAGGAACAACTCAGAAAAACAGGGTGAGAATGGTTGCACAACTTGGAGAATGTAATCAATGTCACTGAATTATGCATGTAGAAACTTGACAATGGAGCCCTGATGGCACAGTGGTTGAGAGCTCGGCTGCTAACCAAAAGGTCAGCAGTTCGAATCTCTCCTTGGAAACCCTATGGGACAGTTCTACCCTGTCCTATAGGGTTGCTATGAGTTGGAATTGACTGGACTGTAACGGGTTTTTTGGTTTATTCTCAACAACAGCAACCAAAAAAATAAAATAAATTATTAAAATAATAATAATAATTCTGTGGGTCTTAGAGCCAGGTGTCAGTTGTGGTGGAGACCTCCTAATCTTGACCACACAACTACAGTTAGCATGGCAGAGCTGCAGCTGGTGCTCTGAGCCTCGCCCCTGCCAGCCGACCCTGCACTGTGGGAAAGTTAGCTGTTCTTGGGCAGAACTAAATAATAATTACAGAGCAGCAAGTCACTTCCCAGACTTTATTTACAATAGCAAATTAGCAGCCAACAGCCAATGACCACAGTGGCTGCTGAATTAGTTTGCCTGGGCTGAAGGGAGCTTCCCATGGGCCTCGATTGCAAAGAGCTCTGGGAGATTGAAACTGGAATTGCTAAATAAGATGTTTCTCACCTAGCAAGTCTTCTCCTTTTCCTACCCTGTTCTTAGTAGTGTTTTCATACAAAACTCTGGCCTCTGCTTGATTATAAATATTTCATACATTATTTTATGACTACTTGCCAGAACTGTTGCTTGCCTTTTTTTTTTTTTTTTTTTGAAACATAGCCTTAGGGAATGTTTTTCACTGTTTTTGTTCCTGCTCTATATTAGGAATAGAGACTTCGGGCAGAGATTAAGAGCATTTCTCAGTTCTCTCGGAAGTTGGCTGAAGCATATCGAATGCATAAATAAAGCATTTGATCCCTAAGAGAGTGGTGTCTTCACTGAATCTCCTACCCTCCACAGAGTAGCGCCCAGTACTGTTTTCGATTGGAAAATCTGTAGTCCTTAACCTGTTGCCGTCGAGTCGATTCCGACTCATAGTGACCCTATAGTAGTCCTTAGATGGGGTCATACTGGGGAAGGCATCAACTGTAGCTTGAGCCCTTTCCCCAGAGAGACCCGTTGCCTGGGTTCACAAGACACCTAGTGTCTTCAGACAGAAGTCTTATCTAAAAGACTCTAAAAATTAGCTTCAAATCGAAGTCCATTTGTCAGAAACAAGAGTGGCTGGGAAAGAACTCCTCTGAACAGTTTTAAGAGTCCTAGTTGCAAATGACATGATCAGATAGACACCTGCTATTCCCACTTTGATCTAGAAAGTTCTGACTTGCCCTTGACACCCCATAGAGATCAACGGAGGAAAAAAAGAAAAAAGAGGAAAAAAAAAACAAACCCGTTGCCATCGAATCGATTCTGTCACATTGCAACCCTACAGGGCAGAGTAGACCTGCCCCATAGGGTTTCCAAGGAGGAGCTAGTGGATTTGAACTGCTGACTTTTTGGTAGCGGCCGATCTCTTAATCACTACACCACCAGGGCTCCATAGAGATCAAGGACCCTCAAAAAAACAAAACCAAACCCACTGCCATTGAGTCAGTTCCAGCTCATAATGACCCTACAGGGTTTCCAAGGCTGCAAATCTCTACAGAAGCAGACTGCCACATCTTTCTCCAGCGGAGCTGCTTGTGATTTCGAACTGCCGTCCTTTCAGTTGGCAGTTGACCACTTTAACCACTGCGCCACAGGGGCTCCTTCAAGCACCCTCAAGGCACCGAAACTGTGGGTGCTCTAATTTTCCATCCTCAGCTGAGACAAGGTTTTCTCC
This sequence comes from Trichechus manatus latirostris, assembly GCF_000243295.1. Classification (NCBI taxonomy): domain Eukaryota; kingdom Metazoa; phylum Chordata; class Mammalia; order Sirenia; family Trichechidae; genus Trichechus; species Trichechus manatus. Next base: position 4,249,543 of record NW_004444098.1, on the reverse strand, counting down.
CACTTCGTATATGCGACAACAACCTTTCCTTAGCACTTGACACTGATTACCCTGCTTCTAGAAACTCCTTGCTTGGATTCCACAAGGCTCTGCTGAATTCTCTCCCTGCTTCTCTGGATAGATCTTTTTCTCCATTCTCTTCTCTCTTCCTTAAATCTGCCCTCAGCCTTTTCCATCCTCACCACCTCCAGCCTAGATAAAGTCGTATCACCCCAAGTTTACGTTGGTGAGATAAACTTTCCAAACCATATCCCTGCCTCCACGTCTCTCCTTTAGTAACACAATGGTATCATTTTTCCTCTTATTTCCTCAGCTCTGCCAGCACCCTTTTCCTCTCATTCTGTTTTTTATTCATTTATTTTTTTCTTATGATCTTACAGTCTGTTTCCTTTCATTTTCATCGAGTTTGAGTCACTTAAGATTTTTTTTTTAAATCATGGATTATGCACATCACCTACCTTCTCCATCCTACATTTTCACTCTTTCTTGTTACATACATTTTTGTTTAGACTCCCTGTTGGCTCTTTATTTTGTGTGCTTCGAATTGAACAGTTCTGCTGGTACCCACCTCACCCACCTTTACTTATTTATTTTATTGGTCAATAAATAGCACCAATGGAGTTTCCTTGATTCATCTCTAGTTATCCTTGAACTCTATTTGGGTCTTACTCTTAGAACTTGAGATGGAGGGCTGGGCATTGTTGGGTTTTAGGCTATGTTCAGTCCCTCAGTATCCTAAAGCACAAGGAAAGGAATCTGGGGCTTTGTGGCTGGACACTGAGAAATCCATCTTCCTGAAATTTCTCTCCCCACCTAGCAAAACTCCTACAACACGGGGCTCCTATGTCAGGCCAAGGCACTGTATTTTCTCATGGGAAAGCATCTCTCACGTTTTTATAAACTTGAGGGTGACCTAGGAGCCCTGGTAGCACAACAGGTAAGTGCTCAGCTGCTAACCGAAAGTTGGCAGTTCAAACCCAATCAGTGGCTTAGTGGAAGAAAGACCTGGTGATCTGCTTCCGTAAAGATTGCAGCCTAGAAAACCCTATGGGGCAATTCTGCTCTGTCACATGGGGCCACTGTGAGTCAACTCAATGGCAGCCAACGACAAGGGTGATCTGGTCACTTTGGAGAGAATATGGATAAGGGTGAAATCTGGAAGTTAGTTTTTTACTTTTGTTTGGTGAAATAGTGCAAAATGTTCTACATGAGTTCTCTTTGATCCACAGCTGCCCATGGCCAACGTTGTTGTTGTGAGGTGCTGTCGAGTCAGTTCCAACTCATAGTGAACCTATGTACCGCAGAACGAAACATTACCTGGTCCTGCACCATGCTCATAATCGTTATTATGCTGGAGCCCATTGTTGCAGCCACTGCAACCCTCATTGAGGGTCTTCCTCTTTTTTGCTGACCCTCCACTTTACCAAGGATGATGTCCTCCTCCAGGGACTGATTCCTCCTGACAACATGTCCAAAGTATGTAAGACATAGTCTCACCACCCTTGCTTCTAAGGAGCATTCTGGTTGTACTTCTTTCAAGACAGATTTGTTCGTTCTTTTGGCAGTCCATGGTATATTCAGTATTCTTCACCAACAACACAATTCAAAGGCGTCAATTCTTCATCAATCTTCCTTATTCACTGTCCAGCTTTCGCATGCATATGATGCGATTGAAAATATCATGGCTTGGGTCAGGCACACCTTAGTCTTCAAGTGACATCTTTGCTTTTGGACACTTTAAAGAGGTCTTTTGCAGCTGATTTGCCCAATGCAATGCATCTTTTGATTTCTTGACTGCTGCTTCCATGGGTGTTGGTTGTGAATCCAAGTAAAATGAAATCCTTGACAGCGTCAATCTTTTCTCTGTTTATCGTGATGTTGCTTATTGGTACAGTTGTGAGGATTTTTGTTTTCTTTATGTTGAGGTATAATCTGTAGTGAAGCTGTAGTCTTTGATCTTCATTGGTAAATGCTTCAAGATCTCTTCACTTTCAGCAAGCAAGGATGTGTCATCTGCATAATGCAGGGTTGTTAATGAGTCCTTCTCCAATCCTGATGCCCTGTTCTTCTTCATATAGTCCAGCTTCTTGGATTATTTGCTCAGCATACAGATTGAATAGGTATGGTGAAAGGATACAACCCTGATGCACACCTTTCCTG
>NW_004444098.1:4192888-4247192 GCF_000243295.1 Trichechus manatus latirostris | reverse complement strand
ACAAGTGAGCACTTCCAGCACTGCACGCATTTGTTGAAACACCTCAATTGGTATTCCGTCAATTCCTGAAGCCTTGTTTTTCGCCAATGCCTTCAGTGCAGCTTGGACTCTTCCTTCAGTACCATCGGTTCCTGATCTTATGCTACCTCTTGAAATGGTTGAATGTCGACCAATTCTTTTTGGTATAATGACTCTGTGTATTCCTTCCACCTTCTTTTGATGCTTCCTGCATTGTTTAATATTTTCCCCATAGAATCCTTCACTATTGCAACTCAAGGCTTGAATTTTTTTCTTCAGTTCTTTCAGCTTGAGAAATGCTGAGCATATTCTTCCCCTTTGGTTTTGTATCTCCAGCTCTTTGCACACATCATTATAATACTTTTTTTTTGTCTTCTCGAGCTGCCCTTTGAAATCTTCTGTTCAGTTCTTTTACTTCATCATTTCTTCCTTTGCTTTAGCTACTTGACGTTCAAGAGCAAGTTTCAGAGTCTCTTCTGATATCCATTTTGGTCTTTTCTTTCTTTCCTGTCTTTTTAATGACCTCTTGCTTTCTTCATGTATGATGTCCTTTATATCATTCCACAACTCATCTGGTCTTCAGTCATTAGTGTTCAATGTGTCAAATCTATTCTTGAGATGGTCTCTAAATTCAGGTGCAATATACTCAAGGTCGTACTTTGGCTCTTGTGGACTTGTTCTAATTTTCTTCAGTTTCAACTTGAACTTGCATACGAGCAATTGATGGTGTGTTCCGCAGTTGGCCCCTGGCCTTGTTCTGACTGATGATATTGAGCTTTTCCATCGTCTCTTTCCTCAGATGTAGTTGATTTGATTCCTGTGTACTCCATCTGGGGAGGTCCATGTGTAGAGTCACTGTTTACATTGGTGAAAAAAGGTATTTGCAATGAAGCAGTGGCAGAAGATGAGCCCCCCAGGTTGGCAGGCACTCAAAATACGACTGGGGAAGAGCTGCCTCCTCAAAGTAGGGTTGACCTTAATGACGTGGATGGAGTCAAGCTTTTGGGACTTTCATTTGCTGATGTGGTACGACTCAAAATGAGAAGAAATAGCTGCAAACATTCATTGATAATTGGAACGTGGAATGTACGAAGTATGAATCTAGGAAAATTGGATATCATCGAAAACGAAATGGAACGCATAAACATCGATATCCTAGGCATTAGTGAGCTGAAATGGACTGGTATTGGCCATTTTGAATCGGACAAGCATATGATCTACTATGCTGGGAATGACAACTTGAAGAGGAATGGCGTTGCATTCATCGTCAAAAGGAACATTTCAAGATCTATCCCGAAGTACAACGCTGTCAGTGATAGGATAATATCCATACTCCTACGAGGAAAACCAGTTAATACGACTATTATTCAAATTTGCGCACCAACCACTAAGGCCAAAGATGAAGAAATTGAAGATGTTTACCAAAAGAAGAAGGATCAGTAGTTGGAAAATATGGCCTTGGTGATAGAAATGATGCCCATGACAACTAGATGCCAGTTAATAGTGGTCCCTGCCTTAGTTATCACCCTCAGACCTTCTCTGTCTCAGTTAGGAAGTCAGGTCAATAAGAAGAGTAGCACATGCCTCCACAGTTCTCCTTTAGTGCCGTGCTGTTCCTCCAAGGAGTGCTTATTCTCTGTTGCTACATAACAAATCACCATAGATTAGCAATTTACAACAACACACTTCATTATCTCACGGTTTCCAGGGGTCATGTTCAGGCACAGCTTAGCTGGGTCATCTGCAGAGGGTCCCAGAAGGCTGCAATTCTGGTGTTGACCAGGGCTGTGGTCTCATCTGAGGCAGGGCTGGGGAAGGCTCCTGTTCCAACCTCCCTCAGGTTATTGGCAGAATTCATCTCCTGATGGCCATAGGACTGAGGTCCCCGGCTTCTTACTGACTGTTAGCTGGAGGCTGCCCTCAATCCTTCCACAGTGCCCTGCCACATGGCCCACTCCATAGGCAGTTCACAGCATGGCAGCTTGCTCCTTCAAGGCCAGCAGGAGAATTTCTCACTCCACTCAGCTAGAGTCTTATATGATATAATGTAATTGCAGGAGTGACATCCATCACCTTTACCATACAAGGTAACCTGACCAAGGAAGTGACATCCCATCACCTTTGCCATGTTCTATTGGTTAGAAGCAAATCACAGTCCCTGCCCACACTCCAGATTAAGGGATTATACGATGGCATGACTCATTGGAGGCCACCTCAGAGTGTGAAGAATGAAAGGTTAATAGTAGAGGAATAATTGGAAAAGGAGGGTGAGAATGGTTGCACAGCTTGAAGAATGTAATCAGTGTCTCTGAATTATACATGTGGAAATAGAATTGGCATATGTTTTGCTGGGAATATTTTCAACAACAACAAAAAATAAAATGAATTATTTAAAAAAAAAAAGAAATCACTTGGAAATATAGTGCTAATGCCTAGGACAGGATTTCTTAACCTCAACACTATTGACATTTTTGGCTGGATAATTCTTTCATGTGGAGGGGTTGTCCTGTGCTCTGTAGGATGTTAGCAGTATCCCTGGCCTCTACGCACTAGATGCCAGTAGCACCACCAGCCCCCCAATCCCCCACTTATAATAACCAAAAATGTCTCCAGACATTGCCAAGTGTTCCCTGGAGAGGGGGCAAAATCACCCCCAATTGAGAAACACTGAGCTAGGGTCTTTCCCCAGGTTTCCATTAAGGAGATAGCGGGCTTCTCCTGATTCCAATAAAATTCACGCAGTGTAATTTCAAGAAAATATAATTAAGGTGAAATTGGTATGAACACAGCTGTGAGTCTATCCAACCCCATTAGAACTGATAATCTAAGGCAATTTGAAATTAAGAGCTGGCTTCAGGCAGTCTAGTTGAGTCTAAAGGGTTCCAGTCCTAGTTGGGATGGTAACCTCTCTGGCCACTTTGCCTCATTTGTAAAACAAAGATACTGTAATCACAGCAGTGGTACTTCGGTTTTAAAAGTGCTGCTGCCTCCATTGAAATTCCTTTTTCCCCTTCATCTCCCACAATGTGCCGGGTAGTTGAAGTATCTGTATTTACCATTGACGAACTCAGGACATTTTTTTTAACAGAAAAAGGAATGAAAATTCTTAAGTTATATAATTAAACATTAATAAAACCTCTTTTGAAAGATACAATTTGTATGGATGACCCCATAAATCTAAACGATCGGCACTCGTGAAAGATTATTTCCGTTTCTTTTGTTTTATTATGTAATATCTTTTTCTTCAGGCTGAGGCAGTGTTAAGGCCTGCCAGTTCGACAGTCATAGCCTGATGATTCCATTTATTTTGTAAACATCTGCAGTCTTGGCCCTACCTCTTTGGTCATTCTGCTTGCTATTGGCAGCATTAATTGAAATACATTCTGCAAGTAAGGCCTTAAAATAGAGAAGACCTGTTAATAATCCATTGCTATAATACAAACTGGCGGAAACATGGGCAATGCTTTCCATCCAAGGTTTAAATAAAAAGTAAAATCGAAGATATATTATACCTTAATTTGCCATTTGGATTATTAACTCATGTTTGTGTAGGAAATGAAGTTCTTACATTTTGAAAATTTGTGCTGACCAATTATTTTTGAAAACTCTCAGAGCTCAGGGATTACATCCCTTTAATCAGTAATGTGCTTTTCTGAGTGAAGACAGAATGAGGACATCCTCCCCAGCCAGGGGAGGATGATACTGTGATTTACCAACTCTGTGGCTCCCCCCTTTCCCTTCCACAAGTTAGCCGATTCTAGTTCTTGCTTCACTTCAGTAACCCAGGGGCAGAGTCACAATTTCTGACTTCAGTAACTAGAACGGCCGTATTCAGTATCCCTCTTTCCCCCAGAACAGTCCTGGTTTGCAGCTGTTTTCCTGGGGTCATTACTTTGCAAGCTCCATTTCCTCTGAAAAGCATAGATGAGTGATGATAGGTGCTCAGAGATGAGCAGCGTCGATGGTGCTCTCTTCCTAACCATCTCTCCTTGAAGGAGATCAGTCCATGTTTCCATTTAGGTGGTGTCACCACAGATGTCCACCAGGGAGTGCTCTTGTTTCTGGCTTACATGCCTCAGCTAGAGCAGGGGTTTTTTCCTGGCAGATTTTAAGAAAAAGAGAAGAGAAGACATTAGCTAGGCACAAAGCTCAAGATAGAACTTGTAAAATTTGGAAGCAAAGAATAAAAACACGGTCCACACTGAAACCACAAGAAAATAACAAAGCCTGCAGAAGGAATGCAACACAGGCATTACTTAGAGAAAAAATAAAATAAGAAGAAGCATCTAGAATTCTGGAAATTATTTATGGCGTGATTATTTGGGAGTGGAAATTCAAAGAGAATTTATGAACGTGTCCCTTTCAGAAGTGATTACAGATGCTTTTTTGGGTAACTGTAGAAGGTCAATGCAATATTGTCATAGATTTCTTGAGCAGCCCAGCTAAACAATGCAAAAGCTGACTTATTTCTTTATAAAGGCATCAATATTGCATTCTATTACCTTTCGAATATGTGTCAGAGTCAGCTCCTGTGAATTATTTACCTATTTGCTCGTCTTTCTTTCCGTTTAAACGGCTGCCTCTTTAAAGCTACCCAGAGGAAACTTCACGGCAAATCTTTCCTGGTTTTCTCACATTCGTTCTGTTTCATGAACTAAGTCACCTTGTACAGACAGACTTGCACATGACCCAAAGATTCCGTGTTCTGGTCTACCACGGCCTGCTGCCTAGAGGGGACCCTGTTCCCCTCACATGTCAAGACCACAGAGAATGAGCATAACCTTCCCCTGGTTGCATTCATTTTTATCTTACCTGTAGACACAACCTGTAGGTTGTAACTGGGTTGAGGTTAATGCTAGCAATATTTCTTTCCCCACTGGGCTAATGGTACCTTTCTTTTGTTGAACAGGAAAATTAATAACAGACATCTTACTTTGGTTTTAACGTTTTTCTTATCCATGAAACCAAATATTAACCATAAAAAGCCTGGCCCAAACTGCAAAAGCCTGCCAGAAACTGCTCTACAGCGATGTAAATTTGTCCTGTCCTGCCAGGAAAAGATTGTTGTTAAACCATTACCTCCTAATTTAAATCTCAAAAAGACTCTGCTGCAGGTGGGTGGAGGACCAAGTTATTAGCAGCCAGGCCAGAAGTACTGGTATCAGTGGATATGAGCAAAGGGAGGAAACAAAAAAAACATTCCGACTCATAGCGACCCTAGGGGACATAATAGAACTGCCCCATAGGGTTTCCAAGGAGCGCCTGGTGGATTCGAACTGCCGATCTTTTGGTTAGCAGCCTGAAGGTAGGGTTCAATCAATTGCATTAGCCAGTGGTTGGTTTTCTATTCTTCTCCCTCCTCTTCTCTTTATAAGCCCCATTGTAGCTAGCTTCTTCGAGCCATTTGCTTTTTCTGGAATCAAAATGATCTCCCTATATGTATAGAAATTTCGGTGAGATTTGATTATTTTTAACCCCTCTTTCAACTAAGATTTTCCCGGAAGCTACAAGGTAGGAGAGCTGTGAATATATTTACTTAAATTTGAATATGAACAGAGCAGTCCTTGTCAGGCAATTTTCAGTTCCTGGTTTTGCTTGGCACTACTTGATATTTCTCAGCCACGACTTTGACCATTGTTTTAGATACTCTAGGGGCTTACCAGAGAGGAAGGAGAGGCTAGTAGATTCAGTAAGAGGCTGGGAAGGTGCCCGAAACCTTTCCCACATGGATCGCTGCTTTTAGAATACCAGTTTCTCCTACTTAATTCTTTCAATATAATTTCAGGTTCTAATAGAGAGCGAGAAATATATGACCTCAGACTCTTACAGGAGTTGTGCTTTTCACTTTTTATTATATTTGAAATCCTCTTAATGTCACCAGAATTGACAGCTCCTACCTTAGAAAATTTCATCAGTATTCTCTGCTGTGTACGGGATGAATTTCCTCATTCCTATGAAATTTATGATGCGGGGAAGGAGCCACCATAAATATCTTCCCTCTCACTGTGACATTATTCAGACAGTCGGTGAGTTGTGCTTTTGAAATTACCTGATGTAGCCCAACTCACAGTATTTGTAGGTTTTTTCTTTGTTCTTCCAGGAATCAAGCGCAAGTCATTTTCTACAGGAGACCAATTAATTGTTAAAACAAACTAAAAGGTTAACCAAATGGAGTAATAATATGAGATTCATTTAATTCCTTGGTTATATTGTTTCTTTGAGAACACCTAATTGTATTTATATGTTGTGTGTGTGTGTGTGTGTGTGTGTGTGTGTGGGCTCGTATACCCTGAAACACCCTGCTTTTTGCAAAAGGCTCATATTTCACAGTTAGTAAATATATGAAATATTCAGATAATTTCAGTGCTCAGAGGAAGTGATGGGGAATTTCTGATGCTAATATTAAGAGTTTTACATTTTTAAATTGTTGTAAAAATATATATAACACAATATTTACCAAGTCAACATTTTTCACATATGCAATTTAGTGATACCAGTTACACTAATCATGTTGTGCAACCATCACCAAAATCCATTACTGCTAACCAAAAGGTCAGAAGTTAGAACCTACCAGCCGCTCCGTGGAAGAAAGATGTGGCAGTCTGCTTCCATAAAGATTACAGCCTTGGAAACCCTACGGTGCAGTTCTACTCTGTCCTATAGGGTCGCTATGAGTCAGAATTTGACTGGAAGGACATGAGTTTGTTTTTTGTTTTTGTTTTTGTTTTTTTTTTTTTGTATCCATACAGTATTTTCCTTCTTTTGAGAAATTTTCAGACATGAAATTATGGGTCAAAGAGTTTATAGCGTTAGGTATTATCAGAAAATCCAGTCCTCCCCACTATTTTAATTTGTATTTCTTCTGGTGCTGCCAAACTGAACTTTTCCCCATCTGTCCATTTTCCAGGGGCTCTGGTGGCATAGTGGTTAAAACCTCAGCTGCTAACCAAAAGGTCGGCAGTTTGAACCCACCAGCCACTCTGTGGGAGAAAAATATGGCAGTCAGCTTCCCTAAAGATTACAGGCTTGGAAACCCTATGGGGCTGTTCTACTCTGTCCCACAGGGTCGCTATGAGCTGGAATCGACTTGACTGTGGTGGGTTTGGCTTTGGTCCATTTCCCTAATGAGTTCTTCATGAATTTTCTTTCTTTCTATTAATAATATCTTCCTTTTTCTGCCTGTAAATTAATATAGCCTTATTGTTGTCACAGTGGCTAATACTGTATGAAGAAGAAAATTAAAATCAGCCATACTTGCCCTATCTGTGCTGTCGCTGTTGTTGTTAGGTGCCATCAAGTCAGTTCTGACTCATAGCAGCCCGCGTATAACAGAACAAAACATTGCCCAGTCCTGTGCCATCCTCACAATCGTTGCTGTATTTGAACCCATTGTTGCAGCCACTGTGTCAATCCGTCTCATTAAAGGTCTTCCTCTTTTTTTGCTGACCCTCTACTTTACCAAGCATGATGTCCTTCTCCAGGGACTGGTCCCTCCTGTTAACATGTCCAAAGTACGTAGGACGAAGTCTCACCACTCTTGCTTCTGAGAAGCATTCCAGCTATACTTCTTCCAAGACAAATTTGTTCATTCTTCTGGCAGTCCACTGTATGTTCAATATTCTTCACCAACACCATAATTCAAAGGCATCAATTCTTCTTCAGTCTTCCTTATTCATTGTCTAGCTTTCACATGCATATGAGACCATTGAAAATACCATGGCTTGGGTCAGGTGCTCCTTAGTCCTCAAGGTGACATCTTTGCTTTGAAACACTTTAAAGGAGTCTTTTGCAGCAGATTTGCTCAATGAAATACGTCATTTGATTTCTTGACTGCTGCTTCCATGGGAATTGATTGTGGATCCAAGTAAAATGAAATCCTTCACTAGTTCAATATTTTTACCGTTTATCATTATGTTCCTTATTCGTCCAGTTGTGAGGATTTTTGTTTTCTTTATTTTAAGGTGTAATCCATACTGAAGGTTGTAGTCTTTTATTTTCATCGGTAAGCGCTTCAAATCCTATTCATTTTCAGCAAGCACTACCCATACTGTTTACATATTGGCTTATTTCCCCTTCGTATGCACAAATAAAGGTGGATAAATGTGCATATATTGGGGCATGAGAGCTCTTTACTTGAGATATGCTTGCAGGATTCTACTTGAAAACGTGCTCTTTCCTGATTAAATGGAAGTAAAGCAATGATTTTTTTTCCTAAAGTCACCCCTTTTCCTAACTTCCTGCTATAACCCATTTGGAAAATAAAATGGCCAAATCTATTCATCGTAATGAAAATGTAGCATCCCGCTTTTTTGGTAGAACCTAGAAAAATGTCCAGGATACTTTAAGTGAGTGTTGGGGGTCAGAGGACAGGAGGAGATACTGAAAAGTGTGTGTATGGTATTTTCCTATTTTGTTGAAAAATAAATGGATGGACCCTCTATATGTGTGTATGTGTTTACATATGTTTGTGTGCATATAGATAAAGATGGGCAAGAATCTCCATCCCACTGATATCAATGGTTACCTGGAAAAAAGGGCTATGGTGGATATAGTAGATAATTGGGTTGTCATTGGCTGATTGTTGCAAGTGGATGGCAGCTAACAACAGCAGCGCTTTCACAAAGAACACTTATGTTTAAAACAATCAAGGGAGTGACATCTCATCACCTTTGCTACATTTTATATGTTAGAAGTAAGTCACAGGTCCCACTCACACTCAAGCGAAGGGGATTATACAAGGGCATGACTCACTAGGGGCCACCTTAGAGTGTGTCCACCACAAGTACCAAAGGCCTAAAGGATGGAGGTGGGGAGCGGGAGTTCAGAGGTCTGGGGGAAAACTAAACAGCGGAGACGGGTTCAGAATACGGAGGGACAGGTTTGCAAAGACAACTTCCCAATCTCATCACTGCCCAGTTCCATCCTGCTCAGCAGCCTATGTATTTTTTTTAATAATTTATTTTTTGTTGTTGAGAACATACACATCAGAACATACATACATTCAACAGTTTCTACGTGTACAATTCAGTGACTTTGATTACATTCTTGGAGTTGTGCAACCATTCTCACCCTCCTTTTCTGAATCGTTCCTCCCCCATTAACATAAACTCACTGCTCCCTGAGATTCCTGTCTAATCTTTCCTTCCAGTTGCTGTAGTCAGTTTGACCCGTACAGATAGCTCTTAAAAGAGCACAATGCTCAAGGCAGGCATTGTTTACTAGCTAAGCTAAACTATTGTTTGGTTTAAAGAAGACTTCAGGGGGTATTTTTGGTTTAAGGTTTAAAGATTATCGCAGGGCCATAGTTTCAGAGGTTCATCCAGCCCCCATGGCTCCCGAAAGTCTGGAGTCTACGAGAATTTGAAATTCTGTTCTGCGTATTCCCCCTTTTTATCAGGATTCCTCTGTAGACTCTTTAATCAAAACATTCAGTAATGGTAGCTGGGCACCAACCAGTTCTTGTGATCTAATGGCAAAGGAGGCAGTTATTCATGGAGGCAATTAGCTATACATTCCATTTCCTCCTCCTATTCTTGACTCTCCTTCTTCCTCTGTTGCTCCAGGCAAATAGAGACTAATTGCTGTGCCTTGTATGGCCTCAGCAGCCTGTATATGATTTACAAGTTGTTTGCAGTTCGTGCTCCCTTCTTAGAATTCTTCGCTTATTGCTGATATCACCCAGGGTCAGCATCGAGATTCAGGAAGCCTCCCAGGTAGACGGGTTTGTTTACCCAGGCAGGGTTATGTAATATCTTGGCCTCTTTTGTAGCTTCCCCTCTTTCTGGCATCAATATGCACTAAGCAGGGAAGAGATACAAAAGCTTTGTTCGAGAAGAAACACAAAATATCCACATCATTAATTTAAACATGTTTTCCTTGGATTCAAAATATAGATTTTTTTTTTTTTTGCCTTCAAAATGACAAGGCAAAGAATTGCTACTTGTAAGACTTTTTCTTTTTCTTTTCCCCAAAGCATGTAACAATCCTGCAACACAATGTACCATATAATTACTAACCAAGTACTAGGTTATGATTCTGCTGTTCAGCTGCAGAAATTAGCTCATACATATAGTCTGAAGGAAACAATTGGTCCCCAAAGAAAATTAATAAACGTGCCCTTTCCCGTTAGATTCCTGTCAAGTTTGCAGAGAAAAGTGTGTTGATAGAGAACTCTAGATGCTTTGCTGCAGGCAGACATCTGTTCTCTGTGCTCCAAGGATGGTCAACGGTGCCTAGAAAAATGGAGGCGGGGATGGATATAGTAGATGATCGGGCTTTCATTGGCTGATGGTTGGAAGCAGATGGTGGCTAACAACAACAACAACACATTGACAAAGAACACTTATGTCTATGACAATCAAGGGAGTGACATCCCATCACTTTAGCAAAGTCTGTGGCACTTTGTTAATTCTTAGCAAACAGAGGAGGTGGGGAACCAGCTGGGAGTCAGGGGTCCTGGGCTCATGCTCCCACCTCATCTGTGAATTGGCTGTGGGGTCTCAGACCAGCCATTTGAGTTTTAGAGTATGTTTCCTTGCCTGTCAAATGAAGTTCTTTCCAATTCTCAAGTTGTCCAAGCTCTATTTAAAGAATGACATGTCCCAGTGTGTTTAGCAGAAGACTGAACGTGGTGAACCGGTGCTGGCAAATGGACTAGTTGAGAGGTTCTTGTGACAGTGTTAGAAGAACTTTTCTTTCATTATCAGCTCCACGGAATGGTGGCTTTTGTTATCTACATACTGTGTACGAAACAGAAAGCATTACCTGGAAACAAAGGAGCATATCGCTAATTTATTCCTATTTAAATCAAACAAAATAATGTTAACCTTATTAAAAAATCATATGCATATATTAAAGGGCACATATTTTAATTGCACGGCTCAGTGAATTTTCACAAATTGAACACACTCATATAATCAACCTTCAGATCAAAAATTAGAACATTAGTGGTGTTCTCTGTGAAGACCCCTCATGTTCCCCTCCACAAGAATAAACACTGTCTTGACTTCTAGCAGCATAGGTTCATTTCACCAGGTTTTATACTGTATATAAGTGGGATCATACACATTTTCTGTCTGCTTTCACTCAACGTTATGGTTGTAAAATTCATCCATATTGATGTGAGTATTGTAGATTGTTCCTTTTCATTGCTATGTAGTATTCCACTATCAGAATATACCTGTTTCTTTATTCACTTGCCAATCAATATTGTGGTGGTTTCCAGCTTTTGTCTAGTATAAATGGTGTTTCCATGAATATTCTAGTACCTCTCTCTTAATGAAAGCATGTATGCATTTCCATGGGGAATAAACCGAGGAGTGGAATTGCTGAGTCCCAGGGTGTGATTGTGTTGAGCTTTGGTAGATTCTGACAGACAGTTTTCCAAAATGGTCGCATCAATTTGTGGTCCCATTAGTTGTGTGGGTTGCTCTACTCCTCACTCTACATCTTTTTCATTTTAGTCATTTTAGTGGTGTTTACTAATATCAATACAAGGTTTTAATTTGCATTTCCCTGATAACTAATGTAGCTAAGTACCTTTTCAGATGTTTGTTGGCCATTTGGATAAACTCTTGTGGAATGTCTGTTCAAGTCATTTACCTATTTATCTATTGGGTTGTTTGCTTTTTTGTTGATTTGTAGGAGTTTATATGTGCGTGCACACGTGTGTGTGTGACATACATGCGTGCATATATATATATATAAATATATATATATATATATATATATATGTTCTGGTTATATGAGTCCTGTCTCAAATATATATATTGTGTCAACCAATATAATTTTTAATTAATGAATGTGTGTGGTGCCTACTAGGAACTCCCCCACTGAGTGTAGTGTAACAGGAAATACACATGAGAAGCATAAGTTAAGTCCTTGCCACAAGTCATTTAAGATGTGGTTGGGAAACAAGGCAGCCACATGAGTAGCAGTTGAGTAGCGGCAGCAAGTGAACATGGGATGAAGTGTCTTGTTGAGGGGTGAGGTCTTCTGAGTACCACTGGAACCCAAAGATGTAGTCTGGAGAGCAGGCCAAGGGCCACAGGGAAAGAGAAGACCCTCAGCTGACACCTAGAGAATAGATAGGAATTGGAAGATCAGAAACAGCCTGAGCAAATGCCAGGGGATAGGCTCCCAGTCTACTTAGAGTAGGGGGTTTGTGATGGAGATGTATACATGTCCAAGCCCATATGCGTGTATGTTGTTACCTGAAGCCCTTTCATTATAGGAGTTTAAAAATAAGACAAGGAAGGAGACAACGAACAAAGAAAGCACAGCCTGAATCATCTAAAATGGCCAATAAGTACCTAAAGCCCATGTTAGTTTCACTACAATTTTGTATTTCTTCTCTTGCCTTTTCCGTTGGATAACTGTAAACTCATATTTTCAAAGGCATTTTATTCCCCAACCCCTCTTTATTTGAAATCAGCACATCAAACATTAGTGAGAGAAGATTGAAGGAAAGAGATAATGAGTTTATTGGACCCATTTTACTCTCCGGGCAGATTTTTAAATAAGTCCGTTAAAAGCTAAGATCGTATTTCCTTTTCTTCCCCTTGAAGAGTATTATAATGGCAAATACTTATTGAGTGCCTACGACATGCTAGAGACTATTCTGGGTGTGTCATGTGTCCTCATTCATTTAATCCTCACACCAACCCCGTGAGTTTAGCACCTTTGTTATTAGCCTCATTGACAGATGAGTAAACTAAGGCACCAGGAGGTTCAAGGACCTTGTGGCAAATTGTATGAGTGATAAGCAGCACAACCAGGATTTAAAAACAGGCAGCCTGGCTCCAGATCCTATGCTATAAACCAACAGTCTACAGATTTTCTCCTTAAAGGGCCAAACAATAAATAATTTTACCTCTGTGAGCCATGTGGTCTCTGTCTCAACTATCAACTCTGCGACTGTAGTGTGAAAACAACCATAGACATTCTGTAAACAAATGATTATAGCTATCAATAAAACTTTATTTACAAAAACAAGTGATGTGTTGGATTTGGCCCATGGATGATAGTTCGCCAACTCTTGATCTAAACAACAATGATATACTGCCCTTTATGTATGCCAAATGTTTAAGTGAGGTCTATTTTTTATTGCCTTCTATTTCCTGTATCCTGATCAGACATCAGTGGTTCTCAACTGGAGGTGATTGTGCCTCCCAGGGAGTATTTTTTTTATCACAACTGGAGGGTTACTACTGCATCTGGTGTGTAGGGGCCAGGGATGATGTTCCATATCCGACAATGCACAGGACAGCCTCCCACAGGAAAGAAGTACGTGGCCCCAAATGTCAATCATGCTGTGGTTGAGAAACCCTGGAATAGTTTAATCAGATTCATCTTTCAACCTGTAGAATGGCCCTCTTCTCTATTTCTCTCGACATGAAGGTATTCTTCTGTCTTTACTGCCTCCTAGAAAGATCAATCCTTCTGAATAATAATGGTAATGACAATAATGATAATGGTGTTGGTAGCAGCAGTTGACCTCTCTTGTGTACCCATTATGGACTAGATGACTGTACACACAATATCCCATTTCATTCTAAAATAAATTCATAGGGTAGGTATTATGATTTTGCTTCTTCATAGGGAGAAATACAAGTGTCTGTATCCAAAGCCTGGATCTTTCCATCCCACTATGATGCTTCTTTCTTATTATTACAATGAATTGTATCATTGGTCATAGGCTCAAGGTTTGGACAGTCCCAGTGAACATGAGCTATATTAGGAGACAATGTTAGACTTATGTATTCAATTTTTATGTATAAAGTTGCTTCTCTGATGATCATTAACTCAAAAATAGCTTTTGTGAGAGCCTAGGATTGAAAAATTGATGTTTGCCTCCTTTTTCCATATCAGGAAATGAGGTCAATGGTCAACCCCATGCCTTCCCTGTTGATAATATCATTTGCCATCCATTAGTGCATAAAGATATTTTCCCTTTCCATTGCTTTACCTCCTGCTTAATTTGCCTTGGGATACAGCTCCCACTGTCCTGAAAGGGAGTAACCCGTGGACAGAGGTTGAAAAGAGAAAGGGAGCTGGAAGAGCAGAGCAAACGTGGACTCTGGAGGAGGCCATGAACCTGAGATTAGAGCAGCAGTCCAAAGACCAACCAGGAAAGCAGCGGGGCTGGAGGCTCTTCATGAGCCAAGCCTCACTCCCATCCACGTGGCATTGCCTTAGTTGTGTCCATTCATTCAGCAAACATCCATGGAGCCCCATGCTGCATGCCTGGCATTATTCAAGGTGCTGCAGACACAGCAGCACTCAAAACAGACAAAAGCCCCGACTCAAGGAGCCTCTAAAGTATCTTCTATAGTATGTTGAAAGGTAATAAGCACTATGGAGAAAAATAAGAGTGCTGAATGGGAGACTGTCATGGTTTGAACTATGTCCCCCCAAAAATGTGGGTATCAATTTGGCTAGGCCATGATTCCTGGTATTGTGTGATTTTCCTGCATGTTGTAAACCTGCCTCTATGATGTTAATGAGGGAGGATGGGTGGCAGTTGTGTTAGTAAGGCAGGACCTGATCTACAAGACTGGATTGTGTCCTGAGGCAGTCTCTTGAGATATAAAAGACAGAAGTGAGCAGTGAGACAGGGGGACCTCACACCATCAAGAAAGTAGTGCTGGGAGCAGAGCGCGTCCTTTGGACCAGGGTCCCTGCACAGAGAAGAAGGCGGACAGAGAGAAGAAGCCTTCCCCTGGAGCTGACGCCCTGAATTTGGACTTTTAAACTTCTCTTCATTAAAACCATCCACTTGTGGTATTTCTGTTGTAGCAGCACTAGATAACTAAGACAGAGACTGAAAGTGTCATTAAGATGGTAAAATCAGTCTGCCTTTGAAGGTGACTTTTAGTCGATTTGAAGGAGGTGAGAGAACAAGCCATCAGGCTATCTAGGGAAAATACTTCCAGGAGGAAGGCACCGCAAGGGTGTGGACCCTGAGGCTGGAAAACCCAAAACCAAACCCACTGCCTTGGAGTCAATTCCGACTCATAGCGACCCTATAGGACAGAGTAGAACTGCCCCATAGGGTTTCCAAGGCCGTAAATCTTTACAGAAGCAGACTGCCACATCTTTCTCCCGCAGAGCAGCTGATGGGTTCAAACTGCCAACCTTCTGGTTAGCAGCCGAGCGCTTAACCACTGCACCACCAGGGCTCCTCTGAGACTGGAAGGCACAGGGTAAATAGGAATGGTAAGGAGGCCAGGGTGGCTGGAATTGGATAAGCCATGGATAGAAGTCAGAGAGGTGTGGGGATAAGGCCAGATGGTGCGGTACCTGCAGGTCAGGGGAAGCACTGTGGCTTTCACTCTGGGCAAGATGGGAAATCATTTGGAGTGTTCTGAGCAGGGGAGTGATAAGAGTTACCTTATGTTTGAAAATGGATCCCTCAGGAAGAATGTCTATTCTATAGACAGAGTGGGATGTAGTCACATCCATTTCTCTCTCCTTTGAGAGCTCTGTCCCCTCCTTTTGCCCCAAGACAGTGAATAACTAGTCAGAGTCTGCTTGGGAGTTAGAAGAGTTGCCCTTATTCCAGTCTCAAGACCAGATGGGACATTAATAACCATATCTTCCAGTTCTCTTGCTTCACCGATGAGCAAACCAAGGACAGTTAATTTAATGTTTGTTGAGAGCCCAGAGTATGCCCAGTATTGTAGTAGGTGCAGACAAAACCAAGACAAATAAATCTTGCCCTCAAGGAATATCCAGTCTACCAAATGAGCAAACCAACAATTTCAAAAGGGTGTATGTAGTATGACAGAAGCCTGCTTGGTATTAGGGAGGCACAGAGGAAGGATGTCTTACTCAACCTGGAGGTCAGGGAAGGCTTCCTGGAGGAGGTGACACAAAATCAGTGTCTTAAATTCTGGGCTGGGGCCACAGCCTGACCCGCTTTCCTGCCTCATGTGGCCTAGTCTCTTCTTTCTACACCATGGTACCTTCTAGGAAACACAAGATTACTTTCATGCAAAGAGAACTCCTAAAAACAGGGAGTTTGTGCTCTAACTACTTAGAAAAAAGGCAACCAAGAAGCTGAAATGTGTCCTGTTATTCTTGTGACAGGGTTCCAGGTTGACAGACATGGGAAAAGGATTTCAAAGAGTGTTATTCTTTGGCTTTCCAAATCTTCTTAGTCACAGAGTGGACACCATCTTCTTGCATTTAGAATTGGTTTCCTCAGGGTGATCTGAATAGTTCTGAGAATAATTAATTTTCTGTTGTTTATTCATAAAGCCTCCCAAAGACCAGGAGGGTGACAATCTAATAAATGCAACAATAAATATGACTCAACTGCCCTGCTGTACTTGTTCTGGATTTTTAGTTCCCATCTAAAGACCTCAAGCAGTTTATTGGAATTAATTCATTTACTCAACACTCTTGGATGAGACTGGTGGATATTAATATTATCTTTCATTTTACAGAAGAGAAATTGAAACAGGGCTCTCCCCTAGGCCAAACTTTGGAACAGGCAGAGTTGATTCTCCCTGCATTTCTAGATCCCCTTTTTATTCTGTCTTCCTGCCTTTCCACATTCCTCAAGTATAGATAGTTCTAGAGACTCAATGTAGTCTCCGTCACCATTTTCCAGACTTCCCAATCAATGAGCTGCCAATCTCTACCTCAACTGTCACTGTGTCCGGCTCAACTGGACACATCTGTTAAACAAACTTGATGGCAGGCAGTGGGGTGTGGTTAAGTATATGGGCTCCTGCTCAGTTTGAATTCTGATCCCAGCACTTACTCTCTGCGTGAGTTTGGGTAATTTACTTACCAACTCTGTGCTTCAGCTTCCTTACTTATAACCCAAGCATGACCAAAGGGCCTACCTTCTAAGTATGTTGTGTAGATTAGCTGAGATAACACACAGAACAATGGTCTGGAGTCAGACTGCCTGGGTTCAAATTCCGGTTCATCATTTCATCACTGAAATATTCTCTGTGCTTCACTCTCAATAAATTTTACCTATAGTTATAATTTGGAGGCACTAGGTAGCGTAAATGGTTATGCACTCGATGACTAGCTAAAAGGTTGGCAGTTTGAACCAACCCAGAGGAGCCTTGGAAGACAGGCCTGGCAATCTGCTTCTGAAAGGTCACAGCCATTGAAAACCCTATGGAGCACAGTTCTACTCTGCACACATGGGGCCACCATGAGTCAAACTGATTCAACAGCAGCTAACAATAACAACATCGTAACTATAGTTATCAGCAAAGGGGAGTTGAGTTTAAAAGGAAAGGTCACATCTCTCAAGTTTTACTCAAACTCGGAGTCACAGAGCCAGAGTCAAGCTCTAACATCATCAAGTCCAGGGTCGGCAAACTATGGCCCATGGGCCAAATACAGGCCACTGCCTGTTTTTTGTACAGTCTGTGAGCTAAGATGGTTGGAAAAATAGCCAAAGAGAAAAATATTTCATGACATGTAAAAATTATAGGAAATTCAAATTTCAGAGTCCATAAATGAAGTTTTATTGGCACACAGCCATGCTCATTTGTTCAGGTATTCTCTGTGGCTGCTTTCCCGATGCAACAGGGTGGAGTAGTTGCAACGGAGACTGTCTGGCCCGTGAAGCCGAAAACGTTTACTTTCTGGCCCTTTACAGAAAGAGTCAGCCAACCTCTGACCTACTTTAACAAATAGAGTCATTAGCTAGAGTACTTTTCATGTAGTTGAGTTCACTGCTTCATTAAACCACCTCCTCTGTTGTCAGATGACTCTCTTTGTCAGAAAGTTCTCCCAAACATCCAAACAGAAAGTCTGCCTCCTTGTAACTTCTCCCCATTGGCCCTGGTTCTTTCCTCTGGAACAGCAAATATAAGGCTGCTTCTCTCCACATGACATTTCAACCACACCCCCTCAATTCTCTCTTGTCAAGATGATCCATACCCAGATCGCTCGGCTCTGCCTTATTGTTTCCAGACCCCTCACTATCCACGTTACCGTCTTTGGATGGACATCTAGACTAGGTCCACCCTTATCTGCTCTAATGATCTCTGCCCTCTCCCTCTTCAGACTCGCCATGCTGATAATGATTGACTGGAGACCTGATCGTGTATAAGCTTCACAAGGGCAAAGACCTTATTTTCTTTGTTTTCCTGTATTCCCAGTACCCAGCATGGTGCCTGATACTGACGGCTCACTTATTTATTGAAGATTGTTGAGTGACGAACCTGTCTATATCCCTATTAACACATGGCATTCAGACCTGGGTACGGAACTCCAAATATTACCTGAGCTCTGTATTTCTCTCACACCTGCCCATAAACATAATATTCTTTTTAGAAGTTACGTCATATACCAAATTCATAGAGAAATTGTTGGTATGTAAAACCCACAGGCTTCTTTTAAATGAGTGCTTGTCAAGCCCGGTCTCCTCAATTCTGTTCTTGTGAAACTGATTTATTGAACATTTATAACTATTCTTACTTAATTTAATTTTCTTTATTTGAATACTTGTTTTCAATTCTCTTGGGAGAATTCTACCTAGGAGTAGAATTGCTGGGTCATATGGTAAATTATATTTAAGTTTTTAAGAAACTGCCAAAGCAGCTGCACCATTTTACCATCCCACCAGCAATGTATGAGTGTTCCAATTTCTCTGCATCCCTACCAACATTGTTATTATCTAGACCTAAGTAATATTTTAATTGACAGTCAAGTGACATCTGAAAACTAGTTGCTTTTTATTACCTATTTCAGGTAATTAAATTTTAGTTAGGGAAGGCTAGGGATGATTTAAATTTTGAAAGATTATTATTGCAAATTCCAAGACCATTTAAAATGTATAAAAAACAGAATGAAAAAGAAAGAGAAAAAATGTTGATCTACAGAGTATTAATGTTGACACAAAATCTGTTAAAGAGAATGACAGATGGTATTGGGGACTATCAAAAACATGTCAAGAGAGCATGTTAGTGCATGCTTCAGATTTGCAATGAGTTCAAAGCTGTAAAATAATGGCTATACTTTCATAAAAGGGTAGGGCAATGAATGGGCTCATGGTCATTAAATAAAGCAGAGGAAGACTGCTATAATTAGTTCTCACATGGACATGTTTTCTCCTTTATTGTTGGACTGAGTGTTAGGATAAAGCCAGTATGAGGTGGGTTGTAATCTAACCCAGTGGTTCTCAACTGGAATGATTTTGCTCCCCAGGAGACAGTTGGCAGTGTCTGGAGACATTTTTTTTGGTCACGAGTAGGGGTGAGGTGCTACCGACATCTAGTGAGTTGAGGCCAAAGATGTTGCTAAACACCACTACAATGCACAGATAACCCCCACAACAAAGAATTTATTCGGCTGCTAACCGAAAGGTTGGCAGTTGGAATCCACCAGCCACTCCTTGGAAACTCTATGGGGCAGTCCTACTCCGTCCTATAGGGTCACTCTGAGTCAGAATCGACTCAACGGCAACAGGTTCGGTTTTTTGGTGTAACATCAATAGCGCCAAGTCTGAGAAACCCTGCTCTTACCAATGCTTCTGAGGGTGGAGTGGGGTTGAGGGACAATTAGAATCACTTGAAGTAGTTGTTTCCCCTTACTTTGCTTTGAAAGTACAGATGCTACGTCAGACCCTGACCACCACCTAGGATGTCTTGAATCTTGGGGTGGTAGGAGTGAAGGCTGGGCCGTATATTTGTGATAAAGATCTCCAGTTGATTCTGTTACTCATTCTTCTCTATTGCTTCCCTTTCCCAACCGATTGAAAACTATTCCTCTAAATATTTTGTAATGCCTGTGGCTCTTCTTTAAAGGAAATTAATACAATAAATAGATTGGAAGAATGGATATTTTCATATGTCCATTTCTTATTCTGTAAAGAAGCAATTATTCAGTTTTTTCCTCTATGGCAATGCATTGGACATTTGGGGAAAATCTCTGAGATACTGAGGCCCAGATAAGAAAATGTCTAGTAGTGTCTTCCAGGAAATTGAGGAATTTTTGATATTCATGTAGCAATTCTCCACTTGATTTTGGCAAGATCAACTTCTCACTGAAATAATGCCAGCAACCTCTTTTGAGAGTATAAATTTTACAATGACTGTGGGCCCTGGAATCTTGACATGGTCTACTTGACTTATTTGGGTACCATTCATGTCATGGAGCACCTGTGTATGTAGATGAGCGGAACTTCACCTCTGAATCATAAATCCTGCTTTCAAATGACTACAAAAGGTACAAAAGGTATGTTGCCAATTAACACGACTCAGTGTAGAGGAAAGAACATGAGCTCTGGGACAGATGGTCTTAGGCTCAAATCCCAGGCCTGCCACTTCCGAGCCATGCAACCCAGGACAACTTGTTTAAGCACTCCAAGCAATAGTTTCTTCATTTGTAATTTGTGAGTACTGTCTAGCTCAGAGGTCTGCAAGCTACTGCCTGTGAGCCAAATCCGGCTGCTGCCTGTTCTTGTAAATAAAGTTTCACTGGAAAACAGACATGCCCATTCGATTACATATCATCTATGGCTACCTTTGTACTACCAGGCAGAGTTGAGTAGTTGCAACAGAGACCAGATAGTCTACAAAGCCTAAAATATTTACCATCTGGCCCTTTACAGCCCCTGCTCTAGGTCAAAGATTTAGTGGGACTTAAATACTTAAATAAAGGGTTATTGTTGTTAGTTGCCATCAAATTGGCTCCGACTCATGGCGACATTATGTATAACAACAAAA
Organism: Trichechus manatus latirostris; assembly: GCF_000243295.1. Taxonomy (NCBI): domain Eukaryota; kingdom Metazoa; phylum Chordata; class Mammalia; order Sirenia; family Trichechidae; genus Trichechus; species Trichechus manatus. The sequence continues at coordinate 4,226,472 of NW_004444098.1, read as the reverse complement.
TCTTGCCCGATCCCGTGCCATCCTCATGATCACTGCATGACAGGGACCTTCCCCTAGAGCTGACAGAGAGAGAAAGACTTCCCCTGGAGCTGACACCCCGAATTCAGACTTCTAGACTCCTATACTGTGAGAGAATAAATTTCTCTTTGTGGTATTTTTGTTATAGCAGCACTAGACAACTAAGACAATGGGCAAAATATTGAATGATGCAGGAAGCATCAAAAGAAGATGGAAGGAATACACAGAGTCACTGTACCAAAAAGAACTGGTGATGTTCAACCATTTCAGGAAGTAGCATATGATCCAGAACCAATGGTACTGAAGGAAGAAGTCCAAGCTGCACTGAAGGTATTGGTGAAAAACAAGGCTCCAGGAATCGATGGAATACCAATTGAGATGTTTCGACAAACGGATACAGCGCTGGAAGTGCTCACTTGTCTATACCAAGAAATCTGGAAGACAGTTACCTGGCCAAATGACTGGAAGAGATCCATATTTGTACTCATTCCAAAGAAAGATGATCCAACAGAATGCTGAAATTATCAAACAATGTCATTAATATCACATGCAAGTAAAATTTTGCTGAAGATCATTCAAAAGCATTTGCAGCAGTACATCGACAGGGAACTTCCAGAAATTCAAGCTGGATTGAGAAGAGGACGTGGAATAAGGGATATCATTGCTGATGTCGGATGGATCTTGGCTGAAAGCAGAGAATACCAGAAATATGTTTACCTGTGCTTCATTGACTGTGCAGAGGTATTCGACTGTGTGGATCATAACAAATTATGGATAACATTGGGAAGAATGGGAATTCCAGAACACTTAATTGTGCTCCTGAGGAACCTGCACATAGACCAAGAGGCAGTTGTTGGAACAGAACAAAGGAATACTGCATGGTTTAAAGTCAGGAAAGGTGTGCGTCAGGGTTGTATTCTTTCACCATACTTATTCAATCTGTGTGTTGAGCAAATAATCTGAGAAGCCAGACTATATGAAGAAGAACGGGGCATCAGGATTGGAGGAAGATTTATTAACAACCTTCGATGTGCAGATGACACAACCTTGCTTGTTGAAAGTGAAGAGGACTTGAAGAACTTACTGATGAAGATCAAAGACTACAGCCTTTAGTATGGATTACACCTCAACATAAAAAAAAAAAAAGTCCCCACAACTGGACCAATAAGCAACATCACGATAAACGGAAAAAATATTGAGGTTGTCAAAGATTTCATTTTACTTGGATCCACAATCAATACCCATGGAAACAGCAGTCAAGAAATCAAACAACGCATTGCATTGGGCAAATCTACTGCAAAAGACCTCTTTAAAGATGTCACTTTGAGGACTAAGGTGCACCTGACCCAAGCCATGGTATTTTCAATCACTTCATATGCATACAAAAGCTGGACAATGAATATGGAAGACCTAAGAAGAATTGACGCCTTCGAATTATGGTGTTGGCAAAGAATATTGAATATACCATGGACTGCCAGAAGAACCAATCAATCTGTCTCAGAAGAAGTACAGCCAGAATGCTCCTGGAAGCGAGGATGGTGAGACTTCACATCACGTACTTTGGACATGTTATCAGGAAGCACCAGTCCCTGGAGAAGAACATCATACTTAGTAGACAGTGAGCGAAAAAGAGGAAGACCCTCAATGACATGGATTGACACAGTGGCTGCAACAATGGGCTCAAACAGCAATGATTGTGAGGATGGTGTAGGACCGGGCAGCGTTTCGTTCTGTTGTACATAGGGTTGCTATGAGTCGAAACCAACTCATCGGGACCTAACAAAAACAACAAGACCTTTTACAGGACAATTTTTGAAGCATCTTTAAAATGTAGCTGAAAATTTAAGCAAGTGAATAAACCTCAAAGGCCAGAGTGTAAATTTATTTTGAATGTTTGCTCTCTGTGGTTTTCTAAAATCTTTCACATTTATATTAGTTTGTTACTGTCTCCCTTGTTCTTCATACTTTATCATCCCTCCTTTCTCTGCTTTTCCTTAATCTTGTGTTTTTCCTTCCACTTTCATGTCCTCCCCTCTCTTTTCGTAATTGTGATGATTTTGTGGGGCAGTGTAATGAGTATTCCCTGCATCTGTGAAGCCAGAAAGCAGGACGTTGAAAGGAACAGCTGAGCATTACAGTGCAGCTCTTCGGAAGCTAATTGTCGCCTGTGCAGTTGATTCCAAGGCTCTCTTCATATTCATGAAACACTGTCGTTCCTAAAGACAGGCTACTGGCTTTGTGGTTTAGTATTTTAGGATACATCTCGTAGCTCTGAGGAATATATTTAAGGATGGAAAACCAATTTCGTAGTCACTTTTTTTTTTTTTTGGTTGTTTGTTAGGAGGAAATTGTATTTCTATGAGGAAGCAAAAACACTCCACTAATAGCTGGAAATAATATAATTTTGTTGAGTACAAATTTTACTGCTATGGAAACTGTAAGACAGATTTATAATGCAGTGCTGTTATTAGAAGGTAGAACTGGCAGGAGATAGTACATCACATTTGCAGGAGATCTGGGAATTGAGAGAGAGCTGGCTGGTAATGGTTATGAAAATTCTATGACCCAATCAGCCCACTCCTCTGTTTTCTCCATCAGTTGCCTTCGAGTTGACTCCAACTCATGGCAACCCAGTGTCTCAGAGTAGAAATGTGCTCCATAGGGTTTTCAATGTCTGATTTTTTGGAAATAGATCACCTGTCCTTTCTTCTGAGGCAACCCTCACTCAAACCCCAGCCTTGTGGTTAGCAGCTGAGCACCTTAACTGTACCACCTGGGGACTCCTATATTTCTCTAGGAGCAGGTTTATTACTAGCTGTGACCTCTGACCTATAGAAATTTAAGGTGCCCAAGGTGGAGTTTCTTACCTTATTTATGTATTTATTTTTTTAACGAAGAGAAGTTTATTTCCTCATAGTCAAAGTAGGCTAAAAGCCCAAATTCAGGGCGTCAGCTCCAGGGGAAGTCTTTCTCTCTCTGTTGGCCTTCTCATCAGTGTTCCCCTGGACTAGGAGCTTCTCGGCGCAGGGACCCCGGTCCAAAGGATGCACTCTGCTCCCGGCACTGCTTTCTTGATGGTATGAGGTCCCCTCTTACCTTATTTAACTGAAGCATATCAGAGGCCTGAGTTAATGCTTCTCTGTCAAAAAGGAGATCAATTTCAAAAAGTGGTGAATGGAAAGTGAGGAAATAGAGACAGCAAGTGTAGACAATGCTTTCAAGAATCTTAGCTTTTTGTTGGCAGGAAGGTAAGATGGTACAGCCACTATGGAAAACGGTTTGATGGTTCCTCAAAAAGCTAAACACAGAATTGCCATAAAAACAACAACAACAAAAACCATAGCCAGTTGCCATCATTTTGGAAGCAGACTTCCAGGATTTTCTTACAAGGTGCCTCTGGGCGTTCATAGTCACTTCTTAGGACAGGTTATGGGCAGGATGGGCATCCAGTATCAGGATATGTGCCCCTTTAGATGGTGTCTTAGTTTCCTAGTGCTGTCATAACTAAATGCCACAAAGTGAGTGGCTTTAAAGAACATAAATGTCTCGTGGTTCTGGAGGCTAAAAGTCTAAATCAGGGTATTGGCCATGTTGATTCCTTCTGAGGTTCTGAGAGAAGAACTGTTCCATGCCTCTCTCCTAGCTTCTGGTATCTGCTGGCAATCCTTGGTGTTCCTTTGCTGCTTGCAGATGTATCTTCACATGTCTTCTCCCTGTGTGACTCTCTCTCCATGTCTGTTCTCCTCTTTAATAAGACGCCACTCAGAAGGGATTAGGACTAGGACCTACCCTACTTAAATATGACTTAACTGATAATATATTCAAAGAAAGACTTTATTTCCCCCAAACAAGATCACATTCACAGGTACCGGGGTTAGGACTTCACCATATCTTTTTGGGGGACACAATTCAACCCATAACAGATGGTCATCTGATATCCGGGTATATTCCTCCATAGATGGCCATACAGCATCTGGAGGTGTGTTTCCGTAGATGATCATCCAGCATCTGGGGGTGTGTTTCTATACTTTGACATCTAGAATTTGGGGTGTGCTTCCATAGACGGTCATCAGGTATCTGGGTGAATGTTTCTATAGATGGTCATCTGGCATCTGGGTATGTGCATCATGAATGATCATCTGGTATCTGGTTGTGTGTTTCCATAGACGGTCATCTGGCATCTGGGTTTGACCTCCATAGACAGGGAGCCCTATCAAGCTTTTTAACACACCCTCATCATGGAAAAATCTTTTCTCCTTGACTGAGCATCAGTGAAGCTCCCATTACTTTTCCATCTGTTGGTCCTAGTTCTACTCTCTGAAGCTACCCAGCATAAAGTCTAATTCCACCTCTAAATGGTTGCTCTTCAGAGTATTTGATGGGTCTTATCTCATCTTCCAAAGCTGTCATTTTTCCATGATATACACAGTCGTCCCTAGGTATCCGTGGGGGATTGGTTCCTGGAACCCCCACGGCGTATATATAACGGTGTAGTATTTGCATATAAGCTACGCACATCCTCCTGTATACTTTAGATCATCTCTAGATTACTTATAATACCTAATATAATGTAAGTGCTATGTAAATAGTTGTTATATAGTACTGTATTGTTTAGGGAATAATGATAAGACTCCAGGTGAACAATGCTCAAACGAGTGCTGGAGAGAGACTGAGGATCTGTGAAATGGCGGGAGCCTGCAGCAGGGGATGCCTACACATCACTTCATTCGCATGGATTCAGCCATTTGGGTGGATTCAGCATAGTGCTCGGCCCACGGCAAATTCAAGTTTTGCATTTTGGAACTTTCCTTTCCCCCCTCCACCCCCGAATATTTTGATCTGCGGTTGTTTGAATCCACGGATAGGCAACCCGTGGATACGGAGGGCTGACTGTATTTCACAGTCCTTCAACTGTTTTCTTAAGATAAGATTTTGACCATGTATTATTCTGGGGATACTTCTATTGATCCATTCTAGTATGTCAATGTCTTGCTTTCTCAGGTATACCTTTTTTTTTTTTTCTGATTTCAAAAGTAATGAATATTCCTTGCAAAACCACATGGACAGTATATAATTCCCAAAAAAGAAAGGAACAAAGGAAGGAAGGAAGACAATCACCCATTATCCCACTACCTAGAGATAGACACTTTAAAATTTTGAGTCCTTATTTTCCAGTCTGTGTGTGTGTGAGTGCATGACTGGTGTGTACACATCTATTTATCTATGTCTCCATCTATAGCTGTATCTTTATCTATTAGCCTAGAGATCAGACCACACGAAGCTTTATATCTTGATTTTTGTATTTATCCATAGCATGCACTTTCCCTCACAGTAAATAATATTCCCGACTACATTTCACTCTATCGTATGGATATATGAGAATTGGTGCTTGTTCTTAAAACGGGACTGGTGGTGGCCACCACAATGCTCCCATCTGAATTGAGCACAGTGAGGCCTGTCCTTGCCCTGCCCAGGGTCTCTTCTTCTGTGGTTACCTGTGTAAATGTGGGCCTGGAAATTAACTTCTTTTTCTTAGTTTTTGAATCAGATTTTTCCTCAGCATGAGTATCTTTAACCTGTCAATTTACAGAGGAGAGGATCATTTATAGGTGTGCTAGCTTATGTATGTAAGCTGTGAAATGTACCAGAGAATAAAATCATTCCAAACGTAAGCTGTTGCTGTGTTTGATTCAAGTCTTGTGATGTGTGTGTGTGTGTGAGAGAGAGCATGTGTTTATATAAGCAGTAAGAAGTAATTGAAATTGTTCCTACCACCCTATTTTCACTCATTTTATGCTCTGTTCCTCCTCAGTATCTAGTCCTTTCAAGGTGATAAAGTGTATTTAGAAGCTGGCTTTTTCTGTTTTGTGCACATAAATGTGAGCTCTTTGGAAAATTTAATGGCAAAGTTTATCTGCTGCATTGCAACCTGTTTCAGAGTTCCAGTCATTCTGTGTGTTCAGCCTCAGTAGGAAATGCAGCTTTTTGGTGTGTTTTAATGCTCCAAAGCAAGAGGTCTCAATCTAGGGTTGTGGATACCTCAGAGTTAACAGATGTTTTGGGGAGAGGTGGCTTCTGAACCCCTGGCAATTGAACACAAATTTTTGTTCAAGCGTTTTTCCTCCACTGGAAATAGAGCCCATAGACCCTTAGTAGATGATCTTAGGGTCCATGATGATTGCTCTACCCAGAAACTTAGTAAAGCCTCCCTGAAAAAGTTGAGTTGGTTTGCTCAAAATGATACTGTTGTCCTGGTGAAACAGTGGCTAATATGAGTTGTCACTTTGATAACTAAGGTGTGCCTGACCCGAGTCATGGTCTTTTCAATCGCCTCACATGCATGTGAAAGCTGGACAATGAAAAAGGAAGACCGAAGAAGAATTGATACATTTGACCTCTGGGGTTGGTGAAGAATACTGAATATACCGTGGACTGCCAGAAAAAGGAACAAATCTGTCTTAGAAGAAATGAAACCGGGATGCTCCTTAGAAGTGAAGATGCAGAGACTTCAGCTCACTTACTTTTGACCAATCATCAGGAATGACCAATTGCTAGGGAACGACATCATGCTTCGTTAAGTGGAGGGTTATCGAAAACAAGGGAAACCCTTGATGAGATGGATTGACACAATAGCCACAACAATGGATTCAAACATACCAATGATCAGGAAAATGGCGCACGACCAGGCAACGTTTCATTCTGTTATACATAATGTCATCATGAGTCGGAGTCAATTCAAAGGCAACTAACAACAGTGCTAATTAGCTCCCTTCACTTTCCATTCAGATGGTGGCTATCTTTAGTGTAGGGGAAGTTAAAATCCTAGCCAGGTGTCACCTTCCAGCACTTGACAAGTGGAGGCACACTTAAGACAGAGTTCCGTTATTTGTAGAGTTATCGGTATTCTGGAGAAGTCCCCTCCTCACGCTTGTGATTCCCTCCATCACATTTGCCATTCGATTTTGCACATGAGAAAAACTGTCTCTCTCTTCTGAAGGATACTGAGTTTTGTCTCTGCTTTTGTTGACTGAGGCATCCCGGCCCTGCTTTCCTTGGCACTTGCTCCTCAGGTTATGGTGTTGGCACAAACCATACCTGCAGCATCATGTTACTCTCTTGTGCTAAAAATAACTGCGATCCTGGGTGAGACTTCATATATAATTCATCGTTTTGATTTATTAATCTTTCCATTAAGCCAGAGAATGACATTTTTGCTGGCTGCATTCCAGTCTGCATTAACTGAGACATTTAGAGTTTGCATTAACTTGAATATCCTCTGTGTGTGTGTGTGTGTGTGTGTGTGTGTGTGTGTGTGTGTTTATTTGGGGTTTTAGTAACATCAGAATCATTGCTGCTTATGATAACTTCTTTAATCTTTCCCCTAGCCCCTGACTTCACACTCATAACACAAATGAATGTAATAGCTGCAAGAAGCAAATATCAAATGCATGTTGACAATAATAAAAATACAGAACCAGAATGAAAAAGAATAGCTTTGTTTTTTTGTAGAGCCCTAAAGTTAAGGAACCTATATTCAATGTGTGAGGGAGGGCAATAATTTGAAGCCAGCTCATTCATTCATTATTTAATATTGAGCTCCTCCTAAGTGTTAGGACCTCTGGGTAGGATGATCAAGATGACTTGGATACAATAGATAATAGATCAACTTTCATGCTACACTGTAAGTCTTTAAAGCAAGTCCAAATCCTTTCCCACTCTCCTTTCCCCATCAGAGTTGGTCTGGTTCACCTGAGATTTTAAAGGACACCTGGAAAAGAGTGAACACATTTTAGTTGTTTCTTAAGATGGTTCTCTGAGAGCTGCAAAACCCCTCATTCCTGGAAGTCACTTCAATTTCTTCGACTCCACCACCCTCCATGAAGACATCACCACTACCATCACCACCACCATTTTCCTTGGGAATGACCGGGCTCTTCGAAGCAGGAAGAGAGGACGTAGTGATAACAGAGCAATAAATGGAAGAGGAGACCTACTCTTAACAGAGTCCTGCTGCTCTACCATCAGATTCGACTGACTACCACCTCTTCAGAATTCTGACACCCTGGAATCCCCAGTCCCCTTTGAACAGTGACCATGTCCTTGTGGGGCAGCACTGGCTTTGTTTGAAAATAATGCCACCTAGACATTGCGTTTTGCAATTCTTTTACCTGTTGTTCAAGTAATAATTGTCCTGTTTATTGCTGAGATGCCAGATTCATTTATTAGCATAGAATAGGTCCAATTTTTAGGAACTAGAGCCAAAATCTGGGGGAGAAGTTGTCAAAAGCATTAATGAAACAAGGAACGTACTCACTGTCTGGAGTATTGTTTTCATTTTGTAATAGCTATTTAAAATCATATCAAGATTTAAAGGATGCTACAACATCAATTTTGAATTTTTGATCAAACATTGAATATGTACTTTTTAAATAGTGTTATGTCTTGTGCACGGTGGTAGCTACGATTCTTGTTTACTCAATATCCTTTCCTTTCCTGTCTTCTAGTAACAGCACCCATCTTTCTTGTGGGGACTCAAGTCTACGTGGTTCCATGGGGCTAACCCTCCACTAAGGAGCCCTGGCGGTGCAGTGGTTAAGCACTGGGCTTGTAAACCCTATGGGGCAGTTCTACTCTGTCCTATAGGGTCGCTGAGTCAGAATCTACTCGAAAGTACACAACAACAACAACCACAACCACCCTTCCCCTCCCCACTCCACCCACAAGGATAGGTACTATCAAGACGTGGCCAATTAATGTACTGCACACCTCTACCTAAATGATTGGTTCAGGGCAGGGGTGTGACCTGTGGCAAGCCAATCAGATTCCTCTTTGGACTTTTCTGGAGTTTGAGAACAGTTCCTCCCCCCACCCTTTTTTTCCTGGAATTATTATTAGCTTTAAGCAGGGCCACCGCATGGTGTGGTTTAAGGGATCCCCATTCTTTAAGGACAAAGAAAGCCTCGACCTACCTGTGATCATCTTCTCTATGATGTAGGAGGACCTGCCTGAAAATGAGACCAGTGCAGAGGAAAGCGTTGCTCAGCAATTAATGTAAAAGACAGGTGCGTGACATCTTCTGAACCCTTGGGTTAGACTGGGCTACAAGTCAGCTCTCCCCTTCAATTTCTAGGTTACATGAGTGTATTAGTTTCCTATTGCTACCGTAGAAAATTACCACGAATTCAGTGGCTTAAAACAACACAAATGTATTAATTTTACAGTTCTGGAGGCCAGAAATCCAAAATGAGTCGGCAAGGCTTCGTTCCTTCAGGAGTTTCCAGGACAAAATCTGTTTCCTTGGCTTTCCCAGCTTCTAGAGGCTGCTTGCATTCCTTGGCTCATGGCCCCACATCACTCCGGCCTCTGCTTCCATTGTCACATCCCCTTCTCTGACCCTGGCTCTCCTGCCTGCCTCCCTCTTTCCTCCTCAGAAGGACCCTTGTGATTACATTGAACCCAACCCAGATAATCCAGAATAATCTCCCTATCTGAAGATCCTTAACTTAATGGCATCAGCAAAGTCCCTTTTGCATGTAAAATACCACATTTTCAGATCCTGGGGATTAGGATGTGGGGGTATTATTCTGCCGACCACAAGGAGCAGATTCCTTCCTTTGGTTTAGGCTAGTCTGAGTTGAATTTCTGTCATTTACAACCAAGAGTCTTGGAAAAAATACTATATTAAAGACAAGGAGATACCGGGGCAATTTACAAATTATGATGAAAAGACTTTTTATAAAGAAATGTGGAGTTACACAGCATGTTTCTTTTCTCTTGGAAAGATGAAACAATCATACAGATATTAAATTATACAGATAACTTGAAATGGTCCCCAAATATTCCTGTCTTTTAATCTCTTTGTATCTTTTTTAAACATCTTTTGCACTTTTGTTATGCTATCAACCGGGAATTTTCTTTCACATACTCTTGTTCTCGTTCAAGTTCACCTTTAAAATATCTTGCTTCCTATAGCCTATCCTATGCTACAGAAACTTTCTGCAATATTTTTCCTCGTTATCCATTTTTCTTCTTTGCTCTCAACTACCACTTGTCTCATTTTTTAGAATATTAATCTTTTCTTAAATGTGAAGCATTTGTCCTTGTTTACTGCTTCTGTGAATTTTTTTTTTCTTTCTATCTTTGGGGATTGGAAATAGATGCAAAGCTTTTTTTTTTTTTTTTAAAGAAACCTTGTGCTTCTGTTGTTCTAGAGAATGTTTTGTCATAATTCTCATGACAGGTATCAAATAAATATGAATTCCCATTTCACAATAAAAGAATAAATAAATATCTCCCAGAGTTGTTCTTATTTATTCTTGGCTGTTTCTATGTAAATAATACAGCTTTATATTACTTTCCTGAAAAGCTTACAAAATCACATTTTTAGTGTTTAAGTACCCAACCATATTTGAATTTTATCTTTTTCTAATTGAAATATGATTTTACCAGGCCATTTTGACTTTTTGCTCAGAAGACATTGTATAAGTTCCTTGTTTATGCGATGGTGTTTAACTGTAATGCTTTTATCTATGGCAATTTAATCAAACAAGTGAAAGTTCTTTTCTCGTTGAACAAGCATGCCAGAAATAACTGGTTTATATTTTATTTTCATTCACTATTTTACCATCTTCAAAATAAACATATAAGTAACTATGTGACAGCCAACAGAAATACAAAATACCTGTTATAATGTAGTATTTCTACAGAATTTTAGGCCCCCTTCCAATTCCTGTTCTGATTCGTCCAGGGTTTATTATTTTTGTTGGTTTTCCTTAATTCATGTAAAATGTTTCTATGTATCTATTTGATCTACAATGCAATATATTGCTAAGCATAGTACCTGTAACCGTATCCCAGCTCGGCTCACTTGTTGGGTATCTTTCCTTTATTGTTTTGCTTTTTTGTTTATACTAAGAGCAATGCAGTTATAATCAGTCTTGAATGCATTTTTAAGTAATTCCGTGGGATAGATTCCCCAGCTTGGTAGACCAGGCTAAGCAATATGGTCAGAACTAATTATCCCCATCATCATTTTAGAGCTGTCAGAATAAATACGCCAGAAGGTGAGTAAGATTTTGATGGAAGGAAGCGACCACAAAGACGCAAGGAGATGAGGTTATTCTGTGTTACATGAACACAATTAGACAGAACAATGTCTATTCTGTATTGATTTAGACGAGGATCTGAGGGATGCTTGAGAAAAGAAATGAGATGTCTATCTTTGGGATGGATGTTTCTGGTTTTGTGATTTCTTTCTCTTTCTGAATTGTCCCTCCCCTCCAGTGCTGCACGGCCCTCTCCAAGGTGTTGCACCCACGATGTACTCTTCCTGCTCCTCTGTACCTTCTGCTGTCTCCTTCCCTCGCTTCATCCTCTAACTCCCGAGCATGCTCCAATGCTGGCCTCTTCCTATAGCCTTCTAGGTTGGAAGACACTCAAAATACACAGTGGGCGCAGCAATGGACTCGAGCATACCCATAATTGTGAAGATGGCACAGGACCAGGCAATGTCTTTGTTCTTTTCCACACTCACTTCCGATTTGGCCTCTGTGTTACACATATCCAGATAATTCCATAGGCCTGAGGTTAATTCCCCTCCATTCCCTTAGTCTTATTATCATTCCTATGATGCCTTCTTCTCCTCCCCACCGTTACTGCCACTCCCATGTTGAAAAACGTTATAATTTCTCAGCTGGATGACTTCAATTCATTCCTGCCTGGCTTCCTGCCTCCCGTTGGTTTGGCATAACTGGTGGTTTCAGTCCTCACTCTTCCCTCGCAAGCTGTGCTTTCCTATGCCTGTCACATAAACATTTTTGAGCCTTCGCTTATGTAGTAGGATCATGAATGAATAGCCTGTTGCCTCTGACATATATGTAGTAGTTACCTTACCCTTCTAGTCTTTCCTTCTTATACTTCATCGCCCAGCAGCATTCTTATTGTAACAAACAACCCTGATTACGTCATCCTCAAACTTTAATAACTTCAGTGACTTTCCAGGGCTCGGAAGGTAAAATCTAAACTCTTTATTAGAACATACCAGATCCTTGATTGGATAGCTTCAGTTCACTTTCCCACCTCGTCTTCTGCCATCAACCCCCAGTCTCACTATTACCAACCCCATCACCCATTCTCACCATTTCCCGAACATGCCAGCCTCTTACAATCTTCTATCTTTGCACATACTGATCTGTTTCTTGTCTGATTTACCAGCCCCCACTGATTTTTTTCAAGGTCCATCTGAAAGCATCTCCTAGTAAAGCCTTCCCAGATACTTGATCTCTCTCCATGTGCCTGGGACTTTGAATCTTGAGTAAGTGAAGCAATAATATGGGAACAAAAGCAGTGAGTAGTGTGAGATGCCTTCTGCTCAGCCTCCAGACAGCATTTCTTAATCATGGTTCCTTGTTTGAACCACAGAAACTGAAAATGATGTGAGTGACGATTTTTCCAATTTTCCCAAAGATAGCATATAACTAGTACCGTTTTCGATACATAGGAGAGAAGCTAAGTCATTATATACAATGCATGCTGTAGGGCAGTAGGGCTTAATTCTCTCATGGAACTCAGCTGAGAAAGACTGCCACAAAGCATGTTTGGATCTGTCAACTTTCTAAGCCTGACCCTCCATGCTCTCACTGATGCTATGAACACCTGGTATCTCATGATAAATTCCCTTTGTGCCCAAGACAAGTACAGTCAGTTTTGATTGCTAACAAATAAGATCTTTCTCTGATATTATAGTGTCAAAGAATATGTACTTGTCGCTATATACTTTTGTTGAATGATTAATTACATGAATCACCAAATCTTTGAAATTTCTCCATTTTCTGTTTTTCCTACACCAAATCGGTCACTACACATATTAATTTTTATCTACAATTTCTCTCAGAGTCACTGCTTTCTTTTCGTTACTTCTGCCGTATCCTATTCTAGTTTTCATCACTCGCCCCACATTCCTGAAGTTGTCTGCTAACATTGTCGTTTACATCTTTTGCTATTTCCCCTTCGGTGATACCGAACCCAGATCAATCCTTCCTCCCCCAAAAAGGGCACATTAGTGAGTTCACAGTCATGAGCCTGACACTCAAGGCCTCCCATGATTTGGCCACTTTGTTCCAGTCTAACCCTATCTTCACAGCCTAGCATGTTTCCTTCACTCCATTCCAACAGCGTTTGTCACTCTCCTGTGTGCACTCTTTTGCTTATGCTACACATCCACCACCTATATTGTTGTTGTTAGTTGCCATCCAGTCGGGTCTGACTCATGGTGACCCCCACGTATAACAGAACGATATGTTGCCTGGTCCTGTGCCATCTTCATAATCGTTGGTATACCCAAGTCCATTGTTGCATCCACTGTATATTTTGAGTGTTTTCCAACCTAGGGGGCTCATCTTCCAGCATTATATTGGACAATATTCTGTTGTGATCCATAGGGTTTTCATTGGCTGATTTTTGGAAATAGATCACCAAGCCTCTCTTCCTAGTGTGACCACATCAAAATCTACCTCCTTCCAAAAGCCTACTTGACTCTTTCACCCAAATATTCATCCTTTCTTAATTTTAATTTTTATACTTAGTTACTGCCTTGTCCACATACTAGTAAGGTAAGCTTGTTAAGTAGAATTATCTGCTGGAATTTTCTTCATCAAGAACCATTGATTAACCAGTTAGGTATGCACTTAAGTGAATGGCAAAGAAGACAGACTTTCCTAAATTGCTTAAAAATATTCTTACCCTGCGTTCTTTCATTATTTTTTTTTATATAATAAGTTGCTAAATGCTTTCTCTGAAGAAAACTGAAAGTCCACAGCAGGTCACTGCTGGCTATTAACCAACCTAGTAATGAGCAGAACCATTTCCAAGTCACCGTGGGGGCATTGTCATTGTCAACGGAAGCAGAAAGGCCTCCTGTGGGTGTCTGAGGAACTCAATGAGCACACCTTCTGCCACTGAGGAGTGGGGCTGGGGGGCAAGGTTGTCTTGGATGTCAAGGGCTATGTCAGACTTGGAGCATCATACAGCTCACACCCCCGCCACCCAGTGGTGAAGATGGTCTTGGCTGGGAATCGTTTGGTTGCAAGGATGAGAAATCTGCTCAAACTTGCTCATGGAAAGATGGCAGTTGTCATACATTTACACTATGCATTCCCTCAGACAAAGGAATCAAAATGTGGCCAAATTTCATAGGAACAAGAGAAGGGAAGAAGACAAAAGAATATGCTGGGACCAAAAGCTCTTTCCCTGTCTCTCTGTATCTCTCTTTGTCTCTTAGCCACCACAGGGTCTCTCCCATTTCTGCTTCTTTCAATCTCTTTAACAATTTTGCTCACTTTCAAAGGGCTCAAAAGGGTTCCCAGCTACAGGACTTCACAACTCCATCAACCACCACAGACTTGCTGCGTTTTCTGTGACTTTGCATTCAAATTCTCAAGTGAGAGGATTTAGTTAATCTTTGCTTTGACAATGGTGGCTGTCCTTAGGCTGTGTGTTCATCCTTGGTCCACAGAACTGAGTCTGGGATTGGGGCCACATGTTAGAAGAATAAACATTAGTCCTGTCCCTTCAAAGGCACTTTGAATGAAGTCACACAAAGGTCTCAAAGCTTCCCTCATAAAGAGTTCAATGTAGTAATATGTATTCAGGATTCTTCATTGAGAAATACAAAAGGAGAATAATTCAAGTTTAACCACCTAGAGCTGTTTCTTTGCCTTCTTCTAATTTCAGTAGCTGGTTCATTATGAGATAGAAATCATCAATTTAGTCTTAAAATTAACATGTTACTAATATGTCATCAATATAAAATTATGAGTTAATTCTTACAATCACATATACCATATGTTACATGGCTAAAAGTCAACCTTATGAGAGCCGATTGCAATTTGGGACAGTGACTCTAAAAGAGCACGTGGGAGAGTTGGAGGAGGTCTATGGAAAGCAAGGCAAATGATAAAAGGGAAAGAAAATAAAATGTGGGTTTCAATTTAAGGAAGATGATAGGCTTATTTTGCCTGGAGAAGAGAAGACAGAGTAATGACGTGAGAATTTCCTCAAACATATTAAGGTAAAGCAGGGATGTACTGAGCTCATCTTTATAGTCTTGGGGAAAAAGTACGCATCAGAGTATAGGTTTTAATGATAGCATAAACTCAAGCCTTTCAGACTACAATGCTACATGTGAGAAATTCATGGACTGTTTTTAAATATGAGATAAGTAATCGTGTCTGTAGAAAGAGAATGTTGGGATCGGAGTCCCAGGAAGATAAAGTAAAGGACTTCTGCTGAGATTGCCTCAAGCTCTGTGAAGCTGAGGTCAGTTCTGTGGTACTCAGTAGAAGTGAAAGAAAGGGATGTTATGTTGTTCTTGATGAATTAGTCCCAGTGTGGCCAAATGAATTGCACTCTCCAAGGGGCATTGGAAGGAACAACAGTAGTCACCAATCACTGAGTTTTCTTTTGTAGAGTGGAACTTACAAACTAAGGGTGAAAGCTAAATTGCCCTCCACAACAAAGTGGGATTCTGAGTGGCTCTGTGAGAGGAGAGAAAGGAGAGATCGGGTGGCCGGCAATGGGGAAAGAATGGTGGAAATTTCAGTTAGGGAAATTAACAGGCTCTCTTCTAAGAAGTGTGTGGGGTAGGTCATCTTTCTCCACCCCTCTCCTCCAAGATTTCTCCATTAGATTGTCACCACATATCTGTCTCTGGTTATGGAGCCATGGCGTTGGATCTATTTCAGGATGCACTGTTGTTAGCTGCCATCGAGGTGGCACTCGACTCATGGCAACCCTGTGCTAACTGAATGAAATGCTGCCCAGTCCTGCGCCATTCCCATGATCCACTGCAGATCAGACTGTTGTGATCCATAGGGTTTTAACTGGTTAATTTGCAAAAGTAGATCCCCAGGCCTTTCTTCCTAGCCCATTTTAGTCTGGAAGCTCCGCTGAGACCTGTTCAACTTCATGATGTTGTTGTTGTTAGGTGCCGTCCAGTCGGTTCTGACTCATAGCGACCCTGTGTACAACAGAACAAAACACTGCTTGGTTCTGTGCCATCCTCACAATCATTGTTATGCCTGAGTCCATTGTTGCAGCCACTGTGTCAATCCATCTCACTGAGGGTCTTCCTCTTTTTCACTGACCCTCTACTTTACCAAGCATGATGTCCTTCTCCAGGGACTGGTCCCCCCTGATAACATGTCCAAAGCATGTGAGACAAAGTCTCGCCATTCTTGCCTCTAAGGAGCATTCTGTCTATACTTCTTCCAAGACAAATTTGTTCGTTCTGTTGGCAGTCCGTGGTATATTCAATATTCTTTGCCAACACCATAATTCAAAGATGTCAATTCTTCTTCGACCTTCCTTATTCCTTGACCAGCTTTTGGATATATATGAGGCAATTGAAAACACCATGGCTTGGGTCAGGTGCACCTTAGTCCTTAAAGTGACATCTTTGCTTTTTAACACTTGGAAGAGGTCTTTTGCACCAGATTTTCCCAGTGCAATACATCGTTTGATTTCTTGACCACTGCTTCCATGGGCATTGATTGTAAATCCAAGTAAAATTAAATCCTTGACAACTTCAGTCTTTTCTCCATTTATCGTGATGTTGCTTATTGGTCCAGTTGTGAGAATTTTTGTTCTCTTTATGTTGAGGTGTAATCTATACTGAAGGCTGTAGTCTTTGATCTTCATAAGTAAGTACTTCAAGCATCATAGCAACATGCAAGCCCTCATTGACAGAAACGGGGATGGGGTGGCTGCACATGGCAAAACCAATAAAAACCCCGCTGCCATTGAGTCAATTCCGACTCATAGCAACCCTATAGGACAGAGTAGAACTGCCACATAGGGTTTCCAAGGCTGTAATCTTTACAGAAGCAGACTGATACATCTTTCTCCTGTGGAGTAGCTGGTGGGTTCAAACTGCTGACTTTTCAGTTGGCAGCTAAGCGCTTACCCACTGCGCCACCAGGGCTCCTTATGATGTGCACTGGAAAGTGCTAAATATACCCTCAAGGTGGAATTAGAGGAGAGCTGAGATCGACTATGGAAGATGTGCTGTGCTCATATTAACTGTATTTATCTACCCAACAGTAGAATAAGATGGCATTTCAGTGGAGTATTAGGATCAAGTAAGAATTTTGGTTGGGTAGAAGAAAACCCAAGATTGGGACTACAGAGACAGATAAACTGTATGAGCGCGGGTGAAGCGAATAAACTCTTTGTGGCTTAGTTCCCTCTTTAAATCGGGGTAATATACATACCTCATCTACTTCAGGATAGAATAATGTACTGTGATCATTGAAAAGAAATCACAGGCATTTGATATTACAAGAACAGTCCTACCGTCCAGTAGTGAGGACTGTAGAGAACTGAGCAAGCACTGTGCACCGCGGCATCATCTACCACTCCCAGCAGTTCTTGGGGTGCGTTCTGAGACCCCTAGAGGACACCAGCACTCCTTCAGGGAGTCTCAAAGGTCCAAAAGTACTTTTATAGTAATACTAAAGCTTATTTGATTTTTTTGTAGTCTCATTCTTTCATGAATGCCTGGGAATTTTTTGGAGGCGACGTAGTGTGTGATATCTCAACAGATTGAACGCAGAAGCAGACATGAAAATCCAGCTATCTTCTTTAATCAGACCTTAAAAAGATTTGCAAAAATGTAAAACAGGGCCATCTTTCTGACTATTTTTTTTTCTTTTGGAGATACAGTTATTTTTCATTAAAAATATTATGTTAACATGTAATGGGTTTATTTTTCTCATTCTTAAATAATTAATAAATATTTAAACATTTTTCAGTTTTAATTTCCAACACAATAAATAATGATAGGTAACCTGCATAAACAAAAGATCTTTGAGGTCTTCCATTATTTTTAAGAGTATAATGGGGATCCTGAAATGAAAAAAATGAGAACCACTGGTTTACTACTTCACCTTGGTGAGGTGACTTGGTATAAGGTGATCTGTGCACATTCTAACTTTCCCTTCTTCCATAATCTTGTGGTGGGTGTCAGGGCCCTCGGGGGAACCCTCTTAGAGAGTGCAGATCTTTGGGATCTCTCTCAAAGTGACACAAGACGAACCTGAACTGGGGACTTATTTCCCTAGGTAATATTGTCCCATCCAAGCCTCACAAGATGTCCCGCTCTGTGCCCAGGTCACTCATCTCTGGGTCATAGAGGTTGACGGCATCTCAGGCTGAAGGAAGGGTCCTGGGGAGGAGCTGGACTTGGTGACAAAGCCTGGTCCTGTGTCATCAGCAGCCTTCTTCTGTAAGTCTCTCAGCATCTGCAAAATCAAAGGGTTCAAGTGTTGGCCTCTTACTCGATGATGAGAATAGCTAATTACTACTGAGGCTTACCACATGTGATATCCTGCTCTAGGCAATTTACATATTTAATATTTCAACTACAACATCCTTATGAGCTAGGTATAATTGTTACCCAATTTTGTATATGAGGAAACTGAAGCACACATTTAAGTAAATGTGTCCAAGTTCTCACAGCTATTACTGGTAGCAGGAGTAGGATTCAAACACAGGTGCTCTGGCTCCAGGGTCTACTATTAAACACTGTATTGCATTGCCCTCTCTATAGACATGATGATTATCATTTTCCCCTTAGCATTTTATTAGGAAGGGCAAGCTAACTGCTGTAACAAACCACCTCAGTTTACCAAGGATTACTACAAAAAGTTGTTCCTTCATATTCTAATGCAAAGTGGGTCAATGAGGGCTCCATTTGGTCACTCAGAGACCCAGGATCCTTCCATGTCGTGGCTCCACCCTCCTGTGGGTCCTTGGAGTTCTCTCTGTTCAGCCAGTGGATGGGGAAAGAGAAAGTGGGAAAACTGTGTATAGGAGGGTTTTATAGGCCAAACCAGTACTTCCACCCATACTCCATGGCCACAAATCAGTCAAGTGGCCACATCTAGCTGTGAGGGATGGAGTCAGCTGCCCAGAAGGAAAAGGGGAAAAGTCCATCCAAAAATTCCAGTGTCTTTCATGAGCACTCTGAAGAGCTTTGTATTTGTCAGTGTGATGGTTAAGGTTGTGTGTCAACTTGCCTGGGCCATGCTTCTCAGTGGTTTGGCAGTTATGTAATGATGGCATTTGGCAGTTATGTAATGATGTAGTTTGGCAGTTATGTGATGATATAGTCATCCTCCATGATGTGATCAGCCGATCAGTTGTAAGGGGAGTTTCCTTGGGGGTTTGGCCTGCATCCAATATATATATGGACATTCTGGCAAAGTTTGCTTGCTTGTTCTGGATCCTGCATGTAGCTCCTCATCATCTGACCTCCAGTTCTTGGGGCTTGAGCCAGCTGCCTGCTGTATTGCCTGCCAGTCTTGGGATCTGCCGGCCTCCACAGCCTGTCAGCCAGTGGCCTGCCATCTTACCTGCTGATCTTGGGATTCATTGGCCTCCACAGCCTGTCAGCCAGCAGCCTGATATCTTGCTTACCAGTCTTGGATTCTTCAGCCTCCGCAGCCTGTGAACCAGCGGCCTACCGTCTGACCTGTTGATCTTGGGTTTGTCAGCCCCTGCAGCTATGTGAGTCAGGAGAAGCCTCCAGCCTGATGCCTGACCCATGGACTTGGGACTTGCCAGCCTCTACAATGGTGTGAACAATTTGCTTGAGATAAATCTCTCTCTCTGTCTCTCTCTATATATACATATACACTTCACTGGTTTTTCTCCTCTAGAGAACCCAGCCTAAGACAGCCAGTAATGCAGAGGCTCCAGGAATACTGCCAGGGTCTGAGTTCACAGGTCATCTGATAACCTTAGAAGGTTTACCGATAATTCAGCATCCCTGACATGTGAAGTCGTTTAAGACCTCCAGGGACTAGGTTCTCAGATACAAATATATACGAGCTTGAAGTTAACTATCAAAAAACTTTAATATGATGGTTAATTCTAAGCAACCCATATGGTATCTTAGTACAAATAAGAAATAGGCCTTTTTTTCCAAAGACCATGTTCCAGAAAATTTTCTGAGCAAATATACGAATCTATAAATATTATGATGTGAATGATTCCCTCTAAAATTATGCAGTGCACCTCTTACACAACTGTATGTGACCAGCCTGCCTTTTTGTTGGCGGAGTACCCTACCACTTTAGTCCTTGCAGTTCAGCCCAGGTCCCCAGCTATCTTACTGGAATGGCCCCAGAAAGCATAATTGAGTCACAACTTGATTTTCTTTGAATGTTCTTCTTCCTGGTCCCATGCACTGTAGCATCTCTCATACCAGGAATGGAATTTCTTTATCATTTCCTGACCTTAATAGTAATGAAAGATAAATGGATTTTTTTCTTGAGTGAAGGTCAACTAGCCTTGGAGTTCCAGTTCTGGTTCTGACAGGTTTCTCAACCTTGGCACTATTGACATTGGGGTTGGATAGTTCTTTGTTCAGGGAAGCTGTCTTGTGTATTATAGGATGTGGAACAGCATCCCTGGCATCTACCAACTAAATTCCAGTAGCACAACACCCCCCCACCAAGTTCTGACAGCTAAACATGTCTCCAGACATTGCTAGATGCTCCCCTGAGAGGGGCAAAGTTACCCCCAATTGAGAACAACTGGAGGAAGGTAATGGCCTGTAGTATAGCTATCATCTTCTAAGCTCATTGGGTTAAGTCACTTGTCTGATGGGCTGTGGTACCTGTGCTACTTGGGTTAGAGCAGTGGGGTCCATTCTTGGCTTCTACTTTCTTTCATTCTCTACTCCCCTTCCCCCCAGGAATCTCAGGAATGGATGTGTTACTGCTCTTCTTAAAACACACTCCAATTACTTCTCATTGTTCTTAGGATAGAGGCTGGTACCCTTCTGGTAGTCTGCAGGCCCTCCACTGCCTTGCTGACCTCACTTGCTGCCACTATCCCCCACACCATTTGTATTCCAGTCCCTGGTACATGCCATGCTTTATCCCTCCCTTGGGACTTCGCACATGCTGAACATCCTTTCTGGAATATTCTTCCTGACTCCATTTCTCTTCCCCTAATTAATTTCTACTATCCTTCAGTGCTCAGAGCTCATCACTTGCTTCAGGAAAACTTCCCCTAACATCACCCCCAACCCCCGCCAGCTTCAAGACAAGGTCAGGAACTGAGTTAAATGCTAGCAGAACAGCCTCTACTTTTTCTTCTCAGTTTTTAGTGTAATTGAAAGTATATAAACGATTGGCTAACGAAGTAATTAAGTTTTCTCCCACAGTAGAAGGTAAGTTCCACAAAGAGAACGACAAGGGGCTGCTGTAGTCCTTATACATGACGGACCAAATACCAAGGGCCTTTGATATTTCCTAATTTGAGATGGGAGAAAAAAGATATTGGGCCAAAAATATGAAAATAAATTTTAAAATTAGAAGTAATAAATGTATAAGTAAATGTATACAAAACATAATTATATGGCAACCAATTGAATGCATCTCAATTCTTATGTAGACCAGTTGCCATGGAGTTGATTCCAACTCATGGCGACCCCATGTGTGTCAGAGGAGAACTGCACTCCATAGGGTTTTCTGTGGCTGGTTTTTTGGAAGTAGATCACCAAGCCTTTCTTCCAAGGCACCTCTTGGTGGACTCAAACCTCCAACCTTTTGGTTAACAGCCAAACACGTTAACCATTTTCCACCACCCAAGGAATCACAATTCTTATGTAGTTATATATAAATAGAATTTAAATTATAAGAACAAAAAATATTTTATTCTATACAAAATTTAAATATTATAAAATTCTTTCAAATTTTTTATGGTAACAAAATACATTTAATGCAGGACAAGCATGCCTTTTAATAAGCTTGATATGATATAGATTCAAAGCAGGGTACCCTCTAGAGTGTAAAAGTGCTAGAAGCTGCATCTGTTTGGCTCACAGTTGTAGCCACAGCATCTAGCACAATGCTTTCCACATTGTAAATGCTCAATAATTATTTATTGATTGGAAGAATGAATGAATCAATGAATCAATAAATTTGCTCTACTGCTCAATTAATTTCTCCTTTGCATAGTGTATTTTCCAGGCTGCAAACAGTCGGGGAACATTTCATTCTCATTTCCATTGAGTCATGGTGACCTGCAGGGTCAGTCCTACAGCCTGGGTGAGTTCCTAAATCATCTTGCAAGTGATGTGTAAGCCATCTTGAGAGCATACTTGGGGCTGCAGAGCCTTTCTGAAAGCTACGTCAGCTCCTCCTTCTCCAGTATGTGCAGTTCTTCCAATAATTCCATGCTGAGGATCCAAAGCTTTCCACCACGGTGTCAACACCCTCTGATACAGCCATAGTTTTCCTTTGTGAGCCCACATAGGTTGTGTTAATTTTCCAGAAGATTCACCCAGAACCTGAGATATGAGGCACCTGGAGTTAGAAGGATAGATACCCTTAGGTCTTCTGGAAGGAAACCGTGTCTGGAAGGCTTTCAGGAACAGATTGTTAACAGAAAGAAATCTCATTGGCTGATGTCAAAAATACAGGAGCCCAGATGCTGCTGCCCAGAATTACTTTTCTCACAGAATAATCTTTCTGTCTTGACAGTCAGCTCCTGACAAGAAATTGGGAGTTCTTTCCTCCCTGGCCTCCCTCCCTCCTTCACTTTTACTTTTTCTACCACTGTTCCCTTTCTGGAGTCTTCCTGGCAAGCACACCAGGGTCAGGTGGGTGAAGGTCATCTTTTCCAGCTCTGTCCTGGGAGGGATCCAATGAATCCCTCCAGACACAATAAGGTCCTGCACAGGAATAGACTCAGGTCCATCAGTTTCTTCAGAGTGGAGCAATTGTTAAGACAAACTTTCCACCTGCTAGCATTGACAGCCCTTTATAATAAGAATTTAAACCTTTTTAAGCTTAAGCAAACGAAAACAAAAGCCCCCTTTTCCCAGGGTAAGGAGGGGAAAAGTCGAAAGGGATAGAGGAACAGAAAACTCTGCCCTGCCACAACAAAGACCCTGAAGAATCTGGCTTGTTGTTGTTGTTGTTAGGTGCCGTCGAGTCGGTTCTGACTCATAGTGACCCTATGTACAACAGAACGAAACAGTGCCTGGTCCCGCACCATCCTCACAATCTTTGTTATGCTTGAGCCCACTGTTGCAGCCACTGGATCAATCCATCTTGTTGAGGGTCTTCCTCTTTTTTGCTGACCTTCTACTTTACCAAGCATGATGTCCTTCTCCAGGGACTGGTCCTTCTGATAACATGTCCAAAGTACGTGACACGAAGTCTCACCATCCTCGCTTCCAGGAGCATTCTGACTGTATTTCTTCCAAGACAGATTTGTTTGTTCTTCTGGCAGTCCATGGTATAGTCAGTGTTCTTCGACTACACCATAATTCAAATGCATCAACTCTTCTTCAGTCTTCCTTATTCATTGTCTAGCTTTTGCATGCATATGAGGCGATTGAAAATACCATGGCTCGGATCAGGTGCACCTTAGTTCTCAAAGAGACATCTTTGCTTTTTGCTTTTATAACACTTTTAAGACATCTTTTGCAGCAGATTTGCCCAGTGCAATATGTTGTTTGATTTCTTGAGTGCTACTTCCATGGATGTTGACTGTGGATCCAAGTAAAATAAAATTCTTGGCAACTCCAACATTTTGTCTGTTTATCATGATGTTGCTTATATGTCCAGTTGTGAGCATTTTTGTTTCCTTTATGTTGAGGTGTAATCCATAGTGAAGGCTGTGGCCTTTGATCTTTATCAGTAATTGCTTCAAGTCCTCTTCACTTTCAGCAAGCAAGGTTGTGTCATCTGCATAATGCAGGTTGTTTATATGTATTCCTGTAATCCTGATGCCCCGTTCTTCTTCATATAGTCCAGCTTCTTGGATTATTTGCTCAGCATATAGATTGGATAAAATGGTTAAAGGATACAACCTTGATGTACACCTTTCCTGTCTTTAAACCACACAGTATCCACTTGTTCTGTTCAAGTGACTGCCTCTTGTTCTATGTACAGGTTCCGCATGAGCACCATTAAGTGTTCTGGAATTTCCATTCTTCACAATGTTAGCCATAATTTGTTATGATCCACACAGTCGAATGCCTTTGCATAGTCAGTAAAACACAGGTGAACATCTTTCTGGTATTCTCTGCTCTCAGCCAAGATCCCCCGGACATCAGCAATGATATCCCTCATTCCACATTCTCTTCTGAATCTGGCTTGAATTTCTGACAGTTACCTGTCAGTATACTGCTGCAACTGTTTTTGAATGACCTTCAGCAAAATTTTACTTGAAGGCCCTGAAGAATCCGGCTTAGTGGCTGTTAATGGTTGAATTGTGTCCCCCAAAAAGATGTTAATGGATTAAACCCTGGTACCTGTGAATGTAACCTTATTTGGAAATAGGGTCTTTGTAGATGTAATTAGTTAAGATGAGGTCTAACTGGAATGAGGTTGGCCCTAATCCGATATGACTGGTGTCCTTATAAGAAGAGGAGAGACACCGACAGACACATGGGGAGGAGACCATGTGACGATGGAGGCAGAAATTACAGGAATGCAGATGCGTCTACAAACCAAAGGAACGTCAAGGATTGCCAGGCACCCCAGACTCTAAGAGAAAGTCATGGAACAGTTTCTCCCTTCAAGCCTTCAGAGAGAGCACGGCCCTGCCAACACCTTGAATTTGGACTCCCAGCCTCCAGAACTGTGAGAGAATAAATTTCTGTTGTTTTAAGCCACCCGGTTTGTGATAATTTGTTATGATAGCCCTAGGAAACTCAAACAGTTGCCCTCTCCATTCCCCATGCTCCTGTCCCCTCTGCTCTCTCCTCTCTTACCTAGTGTTTTACTCAGCAGGATCCTCTCGGTTGACCCCTTCCCAGGGCCAAAGGCATCCCCAAGATCAAGGGTGCATGGGAGAATTTATATCATTCTGTATACCAGTCTCCTAACAATTGAGATGACATTTTGCTAGATGACTCTGGGTGATGGCAGACAGGGCCTCACTAATAATACTTTGCAAGTGTAACATGTCTGTAATTAGACTGTCCTGTAATTAGGGAGCTGACAACTTAGCTGCAGCTTGTCACTAGCCAGTGACACAGCAGGACACAGGAAGAACCATAGAGAAGGACAGCTGTCGGCCGATTGATGGCAAGGATCCCGATGAAATCCAGAATAACATAATAATAATAGCAACAAAAAACCACAGAGAGATCACATTTCTTGACCAGGAATCATGGATCTCCTTCCATCCTCCTGCTGTGAGGGGTAATGCATGAGAGGTGGACTTTAGCATCATTCATAAAGTCAGGCACACAGCTGAGGATGGTTCCAAAATTTGTTGGTGACTCTAGGGAGGCTGAGAGAGGTCCCACTCCCATGTAAATTGAACCGATGTCTCAAAAATCACCCTCTAAGTGGTTCTGGTGGGGAGGAGTTTGATTAAATTAAAGTGTTCTTCCTAGGGCAAAAAAGCAAAGATGTCACCTTGAAGACTAAGGTGCACCTGACCCAAGCCATGGTGTTTTCAATCGTGTCATATGCATGAGAAAGCTGGACAATGAATAAGGAAGATCAAAGAAGAATTGATGCCTTTGAATTGTGGTGTTGGTGAAGAATATTGAATATGCCATGGACTGCCAAAAGAACGAACAAATCTGTCTTGGAAGAAGTACAACCAGAATGCTGCTTAGAAGCAAAGATGGCGAGACTACATCTCACATACTTTGGACATGTTATCAGGGGAGATCAGTCCCTGGAGAAGGACATTATGCTTTGTAAAGTAGAGGGTCAGCAAAAAAGAGGAAGACCCTCAATGAGATGGATTGACACAGTGGCTGCAACATTGGGCTCAAACATAGCAACGATCGTGAGGATGGTGCAGGACTGGGTAGTGTTTCATTCTGTTGTACATAGGATTGCTATGAGTCAGAACTGACTCGACGGCACCTAACAACAACAATCCTAGAGCCCTAGAGAGCAAGTGGACTGATCATATCCATCATTCCCCTAAATGTGCTTCTTCTGCTGAATTCCTTGAAGTCTCCTTTGGTTCCTCCATGCCATACCATCTCCCACTCCAAATCTGTAGGCAAATCCTGCCAACCACCCCAACTCCATTTACCTTTTCCGTTTTGGTCGCCCCAACCATAGTTTAGCCCTTACCACACACTCTGTCATACCAACTACCATAAATAGCCCCTTGTTGGTTTCTCCACTGTGGGCTCTCTTCCTATTCTTCATGCATACTCTATAGATAAAGCTCAGTTCTGGTCTTGTAGCTGCCCATAGTCTCTGTTCTAGAGGTGGTAATGCAGCCCCATTGCCTACTAAGATGGAGTCAAAATTCTTGGTCTTTTGACCCTTATATCTTTAGTTTCTGTTTAACTCAGGGCTTGTACTCCAATCAAAACACTTGCTCAGTATATACTGCATCTTCCTGCTTTCGTCTTCATGACATTCTCTTTGTCTGGAATGGTCTTTCTCTGACCTTTTTCTGAATTCCCACCAATCCTTTAAGGCCCAACTGAAAAGGCACCCTTTTGTCAGGAGACTTTCTCCTGTGTCCCAGCCCAAGAAGTCTCCCTCCTCTGAACATTGTTCACCTCTCCCCACTCTTTATCTTTACCTCTCATAGGGTGTCCTCAGGCCACATGGCAGTTGTACCTAGTGCAGTAGCTCCGGTATAGTTGAAAACTCAGTACATGGGAAATTAGGATGCCTCTCTTTGGGGGTTACTGTGTCCTCTTTGCTTGCTATGTGACCTCTAGAAAGTCACTTAACTTCCTAGAACCTCTGTTTTATTATTTACAAATTGGGGATAATAATCCCTGACCATAGGATTGTTGTAAAGCCTGAGATAATACATGTGGAAACCTTTTCTAAACTATAAAGTGTTATACCAGTGTAGGATATTATGATTATCTGTCTTATATTCTAATTATTTGTATAGTTGTCTTATTATATACCTTATACTATAGTTAGGGAGTCCCTGGATGGTACAAATGGTTAAGCACTTGACTAATAGCCGAAAGTCTGGCAGTTTGAACACACCCAGAGACACCTCGGAAGTCAGGCCTGGTAATATGCTTCCGAAAGGTCACAGCCTTGAAAACCCAATGAAGCAGTTCTACTCTGCACACGTGGGGTCACCATGAATCAGAATCGACTCAATGCCAACTAACAACAACAACATACCATAGTTACTTGAGTAATTGTTTTACCCTATCTTCCCACAACCAGTTGTTAACCTCCTGTATGAATTAAGCATGCATTCGGTTGCAAGTAACAGAATACACAATTACACTGACTTAAGCAAACAAACAAACAAAAAGATGTTTATTATCTTACAAAACAAGAAATTTGAAGGCCAGCAGGCCAGGTTAGTTTTACAACTCAACAATATCATCTAGCACCACACTCCTACCCCACTATCCTCAACATCTTGATTTTCTGCTCTTTTGCTTGTTGCCTCATAATTGCAAGATGACAGCTATAGCTCGAGGCTTGACAACTTCATTTGGATATAGGAAGCAGTGTGGGGAGTTCCGGGTTGGAGGTGGACCTACAGGTGGTCATGAAAAAGGACTTTACTTCTACAGAGAGAGGAGATGCCTGTTGTGTAGGCATCAGACAACATCTGCTATAGCCCTTGATGACAGGAATCAAGCCTTATTCATCTTTGATTCGCTCTCTACCCTGCCTACCATATGTTTGTTGTTACTTACTGTCTAGTGTACAGAGTAGAACTGCTCCGTAGGGTTTACGAGGCCGTGACCTTTCGGAAGCAGATCGCCAGGACTGTCTTCTGAGGCACCTCTGGGTGGGTTCAAACTGCCAATCTTTTGGCTAGTAGTCGAGTGCTTAACCATTTGTGCCAAATATAATAGTGTGCTGTAGTGAATTACTTAATATGGCCCTTCTAGCCATAGACTTCGTGACTCCCACAGAATGATTGGGTGAGACTATGCAAATAAGATGTCTGTGGCCCACTAAGGGGATTGGGCAGCCTGCTAATAATGCAAATAAGGTGCATGGAACCCCTGTGGGGGTGGGACCATACAAATAATGGGTATGGAACCCTACTGAGGGGATTGGTTAGTTTTGCCATCCCGCTAGGTTTCAAAGAGAGCCAATCCCAGAGCAGTGGGGGGAACCTCACTATCACCACCAAGAAAGAAGAACTAAGAGTGGAGCATGTCCTTTAGACCTGAGGTCCCTCTGCTGAGAACCTTCTAGACCCAGGAGACAGAGAGCTGTAACACTGGACACGGTGAAAGATGGCACGGTAAAAGATGAGAAGCAGCAGCAGAGAAACAGCAGCAGCAGCAGAACCAGGAGACTGGTGTGACAGAGCACAGTGAGCTTCCTGGCCCACGGACGAGGTGGCTACAATGGGTGTGCTGACCTACAGAGTGAGAGAGCTGAGTGCCTTCGGGCCAAGTCTTGCTGGCAGAGTGGGATGCCTCTGAACACTTATTGGCAGAGCTGAAGAGATTTGTAACACTTGCCCGAGCAGGGCAGGGGCCAGACTGAGAGGCCTAGAGTAGAGTGTGAGAGAGAGAGGCATGCCTACGGGCATGACTGAGAAGCTGTCCTGACCAAAGAACTGTACCCTGAGTGGCTCCTGGTCTGGAATTGTAATGTGTTACTTCCCTAACAAACCCCATAACTGTGAGTATAGTCTGTGAATTCTGTGTGGCCATTGCAGTATTGAACTCAGTAGAGAAGTAGAAAGTGCCGTGAGAGGGATAGCTGGTGTCAGAGTCGGTAAAAAGTTTGGTTGGTGGAGGTATGTCTGACCTCCACCTCATAGCAATCAGCTTTAGGATGATGTTGATGGTGATTCTCCTCCCTTGTGAAGTTAGACGAAGAGGTCAGACACTGCCACCACACCATTTTTACAGTTGGCACCATTTTTAGAGATGGCATATAGTAGATAGTCAATAAATATTAATTTAATGAATTAATAAATAAAATAATAAATTAATACATGAATGAGAGTTTAAAAACCTGGACTAGCTGGTCTTAAGTCAGCTGTTTTTGTACATATATCTGCCTTAAAGTTTACCCTCATAATAGCCTTTAAGACTAGAGCAATTTATACGTCAAGCAAAAGTGCTGTTATTCAAAATGATGTGATTAGTTTTTGTCTAGTCCAGAGCCAAGGTGCAGGAACATTATGTCAGAAATACAGCATAAAAGTGAGTCTGGATCTGAGAAGTTTAAAATGAGGTTGAAATAATAAAATGTGTTTCAGACAAATCTGAGCCTTTATGTTTTTGTTTTTGTACAATGTTGCATAAGAATTCAAAATATTGTTACAGGGTATGTCACAGTGAGCATTCATATTCTGAAAATCATACACCAGCAGAACCTTGTAAATGACCTCCTCTTCCTTTTCTTTCCATACTTCATCAGACAAGTGGAAATTCAATGGAAAAACGGTAATTATAATCCTTTCTACATTGACAGACTTTTGGTATGTGTCTGAGCAGAAGAGGCAAGATAGGGTGGGGATAAAGACATAAAGGAAATGAGGTGGTCGAAAAAGGCCTAGTGGAAGGTATGAGTAACAAATGTCATTTCTTGTTTTCTAGATTATTAAACATCTTTGTTTTTTTTTTGGCTTCAGTCGATGATAATCAGCCATTCTGTTACTTGCAGCTGAATGCACACACCTAGCTGCTATGGAACTGAGTTAATCACTCTCTTTTATAGATATACAGTTGACTGGTAAAGTCTCTGATCTTGAATTTATTCCTGTAGAACGTTGCCTTCTTTATTACAAAACTATCAAAGTGGATAGGATCTCAAACTATCATCCACCCTTGACCTTTAGGATGATTGACTTGTATATTTTCACTGTAAAAGAGCAGGAAGAGAATGTAAAACCTTATTTTATCCCATTAGGTTTATAGATGAGTATGCCAACAATCAAAAAAGTTCAGTGGCATCCACGGATCACTTCTACCTACCAGTATGGGACTGGAATAGAGAAATAGATGGTGCCTTGTCTTTTGCTCCTTCTAAGCTTCACATGGCATCTCTAATATTTGAGTTTCCTTTAAGATAATTTAATGTGAGAGAAAAAAAATGAATTATATCAGTAGAACTTGAGACATTTTATTCCACAAATCTCTATTCAAATTTCACTTTCCAATGCTAGATTTATCCTCAGGAACCAATGCTTCTCATAATAATCCTCATAGTTAGCTGAAATTATTGTCATCACTTAGCTTTTCTGGTCTCACCTTTTGTCATCCTTAAAATGGAGATAATAATAACGTTCCTGCCTAATTTATAGGGTTATTTCAAAGACTAATGCAACAAAGCATTTGGAAAATTGAAAATGTACAAATGTACGGTGTTATTCATCTCCTTATTTAATACTAATAAAAATAGTAATCTTTAAAACCATCTTGTCTTGTTTCCCAACTTCCAGTCCCACCCTCCTCCACCACAGAAGACTAAGAGATGCAAGTAAGATAAAAAGTTAAAAAAAAAAAGAAAGAAAGAAAGAAAAGAAACACTTTTTTTTTTTTTAATTTACCTTCTTTCTCACGAATCCCATTGTCTTTAGATGCTTGATCCACTACTGAGAACATTGCTCTGTTGTTTACATCTAAAGCCCTCTGGAGAAGGGAATTTAATATTTGTAGTGAGCTCATTGTATTTGGTGGCTCATTGACAGTTCACAACAGCTTTTGGGGGCCAGTGTCATAGATCTACCTTCCTGTGCACATCACCTGGGTGTTTTACATCACCTTCAAATTCAATATGTCATAAAGTGAACTCATCAACTCTCTCTACAAAACCAACTGCTTCTCAAGTATTCCCTGTCTCAGGAACACCGCTATTGCCTCAGGCTTCCAAGTTAGACACCTGGAAAGATTTCAGAGCCCTCTCCTGCTTCTTACCCACACATATAATCAAATATACAATCCTGGCGATTTTATCTCCGACACATTACTCCATCCCTTCTCCTTCTGCTCAAAAAGTTACACATAGAATTAGTGTATGATCCAGTAATTCCATTCCTAGGTATATACCCGAGAGAATTGAAAGCAGCAACACAGATACTTGTTCACCAATGTTTATTGCGGCACCATTCACAATAGCCAAAAGATGGAAGCAACCTAAATGTCCATGAACAAATGAATGGATAAATAAAATGTGGTATATACAAAACAATGGAGTAATTCTCAACCATAAAGAGAAATGAAGTAATGATACATGCCACAACATGAACGAACCTTAAAAACATTATGTTGAGTGAGATAAGTCATTTATAAAAGGACAAATATTGGATGATCTCACTTATATAAAATATCTAGGCTAGGCAAGTGTATAGAGACCAAAGTTTTTGAGTGGTTACCAGAGGTAGGTAGGAGGGAGGAGGGGAAAGGAGGACTCATTGCTTAGGGGACACTGGACTTCTGTTACGGGTAATGGAAAAATTTGGGAATAGATAAGGGTAATGGTTGAACAACATGATGAACATAAGGTAATGTCACTGAACTGTACATGTGAAAAATGTTTAAATAGCAAATGTTTTGTTACGTATGTATTTACGACACACACACACACTCAATGAGGTCACTTAGGATGTGAGCACAGACAGAAAAGAGAAGTTCTAGGACTGAGCCCTGGGGCATTCCAATGTTTAGAGGTTGGGGAGATGATGGACAATGGCAGAGAAGTAACAAAGAAGATACTGAGAAGGAGCAAGCAGTGAGGTAGGAAAAAAAACCAGGAGAGCATGGTATCCCTAAAGCCAAGTGAAGCAAGTGTTTCTGGGAAGAGGGAATGGTCAGCTGAGTCAAGTACAATAGGGACCAAGAATTGGCCATTGGATTTAGCTACATGGATGTCTCTGGTTCCATTGACAAGAACAGTTTTAATGGAGTAGTGCTTATTAGGATGGTGAAAAACTGCAGATCAAGTAGATTTAAAATAAAGCAGGAGGCAATGAATACAGGCAACTATTGTGAGAAGTTTTGCTATGTTATAAAGGCAAGCAAAAAAATGCAGCATGGCTGAAGGCAGATGAGGGTTAAGAGATCTTTTTTTAAATAATATTTTATTGTGTTTAAGGTGAAAGTTTACACAGCGAATTAGGTTCCCATTTAACAACTTCTACACAAATTATTCAGTGATACTGGTTACATTTTTCACAATGTGCAATCATTCTCATTCATTCCATTCCGGTTGTACCATTTCTAGTACTCTAGTTTCCCTGCCCCCTTACCGTCTCATCTTTGCTTTCAAGTCATTTTTGACCATTTGGTCTCATACAGCTGATTTTTTAAAGGAACTCATTACTCACAGGTGATATTCTTTATTTTATGAGCCAATTGGTTATTTAGCTAAAAGGTAACCTCAAGGGATAATTTTGGTTTAGCGTTTAAAGAGTATCTCAGGGCGATAGTCTCAGGGATTTGTCTAGTTTCACCTAGTTCAGTAAGTCTGGACTTTTTCAGAATTTGAATTCTATTCCACATTTTTCTCCCATTCTATCAGGATCCATCTATCGTGGTCCTGATCAGAAGGGTTAAGAGATTTTTTTAAGAGAAAGGATAACTAGCAGCATATCTGCATAGGAATCTGATAAGAATGATCCAGAAGTTTGGGAAGAAATGCTGATGTAGGAGAAAGAGGATAAGAGCTGGAATGAGGGCCCTGGGCAGGCGAGGGAGGCGAGTTTCAAGTGCACACTGTAGGGTTGACCTCCAGAGCCCGAGAGTTCATTTCTAGGAACAGGAGGAAAGGCAGAGCACATGAGCAGAAAGTAGAGACATCCTTTTGGTTTTAATATGTTCTATAGCTGGTGAGGAGCCCTGATGGCGCAGTGGTTAAGTGCTTGGCTGCTAACTAAAGTCGGCGGTTCAAGCCCGGTCAACAGCCCCGCGGGAGAAAAGACCTGGTGATCTGTTCCCTTAAAGATTACAGCCTAGGAAGCCCTATGGGGCAGTTCTGCTCTGTCCTATGGGGTCACTATGAGTGGAAATCGACTCAATGGCAAACAACAACAACATACCTGGTGAAGACCCCTGGGTGGTGCAAACAGTTTCCACTGGACTACTAACCTATAGGTTGGCAGTCTGAACCCATCCAGTGGTGACATGAAAGAAAGGCTTGGTGATCTGCTGCCATAAACATAACAGTTATGAAAACTCTACGGAGCGGTTCTACTCTGGAACATATGGAGTCTCCGTGAGTCAGAAGGGACTCAGTGACAACGGTTTTTGTTTTTTTTGGTTGGTATACCTGGTGAAGAGAACTCCAGGGTATTTTTTAAATAAGATAAATCAGGGAGTCATACTTGATTCCTCTCTTTCCCTGTTTCCCACATCGAATGCACCAACAAATCCTATTGGAAACATATCCTGAACCTGCTTACTTTTCACCACCTCCTTGCCGTGGCCCTCTCCAAGCCACTGCCATTTCTCACCTGGGTTACTGCAACAGGCTCTGAAGTCATATCTGGTCCCCATGCTCACCTCCCTCAAGAGTAGTCATGCAAAATACCTTATTTTTATGCAAATATAAAACCAAGCCCTCCCCACCTGTATTTTAGTAAGCGTTCTATGCTAATTTTTTAAAATG
>NW_004444098.1:4188598-4192788 GCF_000243295.1 Trichechus manatus latirostris | reverse complement strand
GCAAAGTTGGCCAAAAAAAGAAAAAAAGACAAGTATAACACCCATATTGTTTGCATAAAAATATGATAATCAGATTTTGCCACTTCCTATGTATCTCCATCCTACAATAAAATCCAGACCTTGTACACTGGCCTACTTTGCCCCATGTGATCTCACCCCTGCCTACCCCCGCAAATGCCCCCACCATCACTCCATTTTACACAATCCTCTTCATGTACATTGGTCACCTTCTGACTCTTCAGACAGTGCTCCTGACTCGGGACTCCATCCTTGCTTTGTTCTTGCTGTTCCTTCTGCTGGGAATGCTTTTCCGCATGAATGCTGAGTAGCAGTCTCTTTCCTGTGTATCACGTGTCAGTTTGAACATCACCTCTCTAAGGAAGTCTTTTCTGACCATCAGATCTTAAATAGCCACCTAGTCACTCTCTTTCACTGAAAACTATTTTAATTCTCTATTTTTAATAGCACTACCATCTGCTATTTTTCTTATTTATGCTGTTTTATTTTTTATTTTTTTGGTGAAAATATGCACCAAATATCCATACGCCTACAAGGAAGACCAGTTAATATGACTATTATTGAAATGTATGCACCAACCACTAAGGCCAAACTTCGGAAAATCTACTCAAGGTGCTACTCATTGGTTTTTTGTTTTGTTTCAGGGAGATTCATTTCATGCTAGACATGGAAACATACCCCAACCTCTGCCGCACACACCCGGTACAGAGAAGGTCAGAGCTGATAGAAAACCCAAACCAAACCCACTGCCGTCCAGTCGATTCCGACTCATAGCGACCCTGTAGGCCAAAGCAGAACTGCCTCATAGGGTTTCCAAGGCTGTAAATCTTTACTAAAGTAGACTGCCACATCTTTCTCCTGCGAGCAGCTAGTGGGTTTGAACCACTGACCTTTCGGTTAGCAGCTGTGTGCTTTAACCACGGTGCCACCAGGGCTTCTTAAAGCTGATGCAACAGCTACTCAAATCTCTTTCAGGGGGCTTAATGGTATAATCTGACGGCATTAGCATGTTTCAGAGCAGCATATCCTTCCATTTTTACATCACTGGGAAACAAAGGAGGAGGAGGAGAAAGTCTTTGCTTCGTAAAAAGGTATCGATCCATCAGAAGCATACTGGAACATTAATGTATCAGAAGAGTATAAAGACTGGAGAAGCCAGTTGTTTCCCTCGCTAGCTGTAATGCCGTGGAGAGTCAGTGTCTGCACTGTTAATAACTGTAGTGTACAAATTGGCAGGGGGAGAAGCCCAACAGCAAGCTGTTCCAGGTCGACCAGATGTCTTGAAGGGTGTCTGTCTCCCTACAAGTCAACATCATGTCTATTTCTTGTCACTTTCACTATTAAACAATTAGCTGTTGGGTATGGAATAATTCTTGATGAATAGGGTTCTCTTTTTAAAAAGTACATCTCTACTGTTCTGTTCTCAAAAGGAAAAACTTTTCAAAAGACATTTTCTAAAGGCATTGTTTTATCCCCCTTTCGGGATCCAGAGCTGGTCTTGTAGTGCCTGTGGCCGCTCTGTTGGGGAGGGGTACAGAGGGTGAAGGAAAAAAAAAAAAAATCAGGAGCGTTTGGGAGGGTCCTCATTGCCACCATTAGCAATTCAAAGGACATGCAAGCAGTGATGGATGCTGAGGAAGGCAGTGTGTGAGTGCTTGTGGGGGAGAGGCGTGGACAAAGATAAACCAGGAAGTCAGAGACAGAGCAGCCCTAATGGGATGCCAGACCAATTTGGATTTGGCTGAGAATCCGATGAACATACAATTTGTCCATTCAACAAATATTTATTAAGGTCCTTCTATATGCAAGGAAAGAAGCCCTGGTGGCACACTGGTTAAGTGCTCAGCTACTAACTGAAAGATTGGTGGTTTGAACCCACCCAGCAGCTCCCTGGCAGAAAGAGCTGGCGATCTGCTCCCGTAAAGATTACAGCCAAGAAAACCCTATGGGGGCAGTTCTGCTCTGTCACATGGGGTCACTATGAGTTGAAATCGACTCGATGGCACCTGACAACAACAACATATCCAAGGAGCTGTTCTTGGCATGTGAGACCCATCAGTGAAATCCATCCTTGCCCTTGTGGAGCTTTCATTCCAGTACGGGAATCAGAGAAAAAACAAAAAACATAAAAAATAAATTCTCTAATGTGTTGGTGGGTGATAAGTACTATATAAATAGGAAAAAATCGAGCAGTTGGGGCTCAGAGGCCAGGGCGTGGGGGGCCTTGCAGTTTCAAATAGGCTTCTCAGAGGTGCTTTTTGGAAGTGACATTTGTGGAAGAGCATTCCAGGCAGAGGGAACAGCCATTGCAAAGAGCCTGAGGTGGGAGGATACCTGCCCAGTTTGAAGAGCAGCAAGGAGGCCAGTGTTGCTGGAGCAGGGTGGGAGGGGGGAGAGGAAGGGAGATCAGATAGGATCAGAGAGATCAAGGGCAGGATGAGGAAGGACTTGTTGGTTATTGTAGGGGTGCAACTATAGCTCTCAGGAGAATGGACAGCTTTTGCAGACCTTGGATCCAGCAAGTAACCTCATCTGACCCACGTTTAAAAATCATCTCTTTGTCTAGTACATTGAGAATAGATTGTGGCATAAAAATAAAAGATTTCTCTTTTTCAAACATGTGCCTTACTTATATGACAGAGTTGCTATGAGACTCAATTGCAAACGTGTTTTAAAAATGTTCAAGCACTGTGCAGACC
Organism: Trichechus manatus latirostris; assembly: GCF_000243295.1. Lineage (NCBI taxonomy): Eukaryota > Metazoa > Chordata > Mammalia > Sirenia > Trichechidae > Trichechus > Trichechus manatus. The sequence goes on along the minus strand of NW_004444098.1, from coordinate 4,190,071 downwards.
CAAACTATAATTATTTTACACAAGCAATAGGGGGTTCACAGGCCAAGGTTCCCCTGGCCTCCTCTAATCCAGAAAATTATAGTTTATCTACAAAAAGCTCAAGGGACATTGATTCCATTTACTACAAAAAAAAAAAAAGGTGAGCATTGTACTAGTGAGCTTTAAATCATGTAGATTTTACAGATTGCTAATTATTTTATGTTTAATTTTTGAACAAATTGCTTTTTTTTTTTTTAACTTGGAAGTACCTGGCTTGAATACTGAAGACTCTAAATCCAGCAACAGACCAGGAGAGGAGCAGAAGTCTGGGAACTTCAAACCCATTCTCTTTTCCCTGATCCCCTCCAGAGCTAGCTGCCTTGCCTAGCTCCTCCAGTATTTCGGGGGTGGCATCGTTTCTTTGCGGTGGCCCTGCTGGCAGATGAACGCTGCTGGGTGGGAGATACACATTTTGGGAGACCAGCTGACCTTCAGAGAGGCTTGGGGGAAATTTGCAAGGATTCTGGAGAAGAGGTCCAGAGACTCCAAGAGAAAGGGGCTTTCCGGGAGACAGAACAGAGTTAATGTAGGGAGGAGGGAGGCTGTCCAAGGTAATTCTGTCAGAGGGGGCTAGGAGTCCTAAATGGCTGCAAGTTGGAGTTTACTGTGCTTAAGGTAAGTGTTTACGTTTCTGTGTTTTTGTTTTTCAGGCAAGGGTGGGTTTTGTATTTTGTTTCCTTCTTCACCCAGCGCTCAATCTGAAAAAGCAGCTGGCTCTGCGGGCCAGACCTCATTCTCGTCCCTTCTCTTTCTTTAAGTGTGAGCCCCATTCAAACGAGCCCCCCACCCCCCACCCCACCGCGGGCTGCTGGGACCCTCTGCTCGCCTGTCCCCCTCTAGCTAGAAGCAGCTGTGGTTATTGCTCCTCCCCCCCCGCCCCCCACACCAGGCTCCCGTTCTAATCGTTTTGATTTCGCCGACGCCCCCCTGGCGCTGCTTCCTAAGACACACCTTCCCAGCCGGCCCGGCTGGCACGTCTGGCCCCAATGGGTCGGGGGAGGCAGTGGGAACTCTGCGCTCTCCAAATCGCGCCCACCGCGCTAGCCATCTCCCTCCCCTTTCCCTAGATAAACGCTCTCGCCTCCACCCTCCCCGATTGTCCGCCGGGGCTAGGAGTGGTTCTGGAACCCACCGAGGCTTTGGGTAACCTGCGGTGGCCCGGCCCTCGTCGGGCTTGGGGAGGGCAGGGTGGCGTTCACGGGCCCCTAGTGTGCCACAGACTGTTGGAGCTGATCTTGCCGCTCGGGAGGCACACGCAGAGGGTGACAGGAGCGTGTACCCCCTCCCCGGGTAGTGGGGGTGGGGACAGGAGCGGGGAGTCGGGCAGGAAGGCGGCGGGGAGGCAGCTGCAGTGCTGCGAGGGGTGCGTGAGCCGCGCCAGCAGCCCGCCGCCGCCCAGCGCATCTGCGCTCCCCGGCGCGCGGGCCGCGGGCC
>NW_004444098.1:4181374-4188407 GCF_000243295.1 Trichechus manatus latirostris | reverse complement strand
CGCCGTCGCCGCCACTCGAGCCCCGGGCGCGCCGAGGTCCGGGTCATGGGGCTGCCGCTGCGGCCGCTGCGGGCTTGAGGAGGGGCGACGGAAGCAGCGTTGCGCTCTCGGGAGTCCCCGGCTGCCTGCATGGATGTCTTCAGCTTTGGGAAGATTGCAAAGCTCTCAAGGTAGGAGCCGCGCCGGTTCGCGTGCAGCCGGGGCCGCCGCCGCCGCGGGCAACTTGGTGCTTGATTTTGCGGGAGGTTTGGGGACCAGCAAAAGCTGGGGACAACGGTGGGGCTTCAGATCGAACTGGAACGGCGTGGGCAGGGGCTGCAGCGTTCAACATATTTCTCACTGGTTCCCCCGGTGTAGACCGCACACGCAGAGACCCACGCGCGCTCACACACACACAGATCTTCACGACAGTTTGTTTTCCCTTAGGAAAAGCCCCAGTGGTGCTTGGGGTCACATGTGCAGTTCTGGACCAAGAGAAGATGGTTGTAGTTGCTGCTTCTGCTAGGACAAGCCGAAACTGCTTGGGGCTTGGGTACCTGCCTTCCAAGCAGCAGCAACATATAGTGTCCCTCGCCCCCCTTACCCCCAAACTAGACCTCCACACCCCGAAAAAGTCAACTTGTAGGTTGACTCAGGACGGGTGTTCCCAGCAGTGACCTAGATGGTGAAGTCATGGAGATAGAAGAGAAGGACCTTAAGCCTTTCTTTGGGTAACTATGTGTTCTTCAGCCTTGAAAGATTTAGAAATTTGTTTCCAAGTGGCTGTGTTGTGGAAACCAAAGAAAAATCCCCGATTCAGGTAGATTTCTTGGGCAGGGCTTGATAGGAGGAGGAACATTGCCACTCTTGGGCCACCTAGCTATTACCTGATCAGAGCATTCCTCCTACGTCTTATGCCCTGCTTGGGCTTCTAAAGTCTGGCTTCCAAAGTCTTCATTGAGCCCAGGAAGGAAGGTCTGCTGCTTGCAGTGTGGCCTCTACTGAGAAGAGCCCAGTAGGAGAGGTCGCCGAAAACCCTGCCCAACTTTCTCTGCCCAAGTCCCTGGAAGGCTTGGCCTTCTGCCCCTGAGCTCTTTATAGCGGTTACCACCACCACCTTAGGAGGTAGACAGTAAGGTTTTTCCAGGATGCAGCTTAAAGACCTGCTCCCAAGACAGAATAATTCTAGGTTTGCCTTCATTCTCTAGTGTCGGGTGGGCCGTTTGATTGCATCAGGCAGGAACAGGCGGCCTCAAATACCCCGAGACAGAAACGTATGTTGACTTTGCTTTGCCACATTACATTTGGGCCATTTCAGAAACGAGAAACGTTTAGCTTGGATGTTGCCAGGAGGACATGCCCGTCTCCAGCATCTACAGGCCTTTGCTTATTCTTCCTGCCCATCTCCACCTTCCCTCTCCACTCACACTGGTCAGTCTTAATGTCACTAGCAGATTCCCCCTGGGAAAGGACCCCACTGTCACTCTGGGTAGACTTGAGTTGGTAAATACGTCTGCCTAGAGCCCCCACACGTCAGAAGACTGATGAGTTAAGCAGTGGGTGATTGTGGTGTATGTAGCAGATTGTTTGGTTTCACAGTGATACCATAGAGGGCCGTGGCTTCACACCACTGTGTTATTAACTTCCTGCATGTCTCTGCCCATGGCTGGTTTATAAACAGCTGTTAAATCACCCATGGATGCGCAATAGCTGTGGGCAACAGTTTAAAAAGTGCATGGAGCCTTCTGTGTGATGGACAGAGAGATTGCTGAAGGGAAAGGGACATTCAGCTAATAGTATAAAGTAATCAAAATAGTTTGCAGTGCCCTCAGATACTGCAAACAGCAGGCTAAACGAAACATCTAGAGCCTAGGTTTTGTCCTTAAACTTTGGAGCTTGGGAGCGGACAGTGCTCCTGTCAGAGAAGAGATGTTTTCGACTGAAAGTTTCCTAAATTCTAGGATGCCTTCATGGTGTTAACAGATCTGAGCATTTGCAAAACCCAAGGCAGGTTTGTGGGGGATTAGTATCTTTTTTTAAAACAGAGTTTGGGATCTAGTGAGTGAGTGTGAATTTCGCTTTCTATCTTTACCGAGATGCCCTAGAGAGTTGATGCTAAAGAGAAGGTACACATGGCCTGAGCTTCTGTGCCAATTAACAAATCTTCCATCCCTAGGAATTCTTCCTTTTCCTCTGTGCAAGCTCAAAGAGGGCCCCAAGCTGAGCTAGAAACACCTCCAGAGGGTCATCAGCTTGCAGAAACACATGTTTCTGCCCTGCAAGGATTAGAGGGTTGTGTGTGTGTGTTTGAAACAGTGTTGCAGAAATCCAGTTCTTTTCTCAAAGGTGGAGCAGAAAAGTGCTTACATTGCAGGATTGTCCTGATTTCAGAATGGATAAGCTTCCTAAAGGATTTAGCTTTGATCAGCGTGGTTACTTGAGTGCTTAAAATTCTCTTGGTTTTGAGGGGAATACACAGTTACCTCAGGCCTGCGCCTTGCCTTTCAGGCCTACGAACTTCAGTTTCTAAGTGTTGATTCAGACAGCATTTGCTGTAGAAAGCATAACTGATATTTGCCGAGGGTCTTCTCTGTGAATAAAGACAGTGATAATTACAGAGAACTCCAGGGGAATATTAATAATATTAATATTAATATTAATATTAATATTAATCCACGCTGCATCTTTTGACTTTTCAAAGTAGCCACACTTAACCATTGCTTCCCAAATCTGTGCCCTTTAATCGTGGGAAGAATCAGAATTCAGATTGCCTCTCAAGAACCGAGTAACATCTTATCATCATCATTTAAACAATTTTTTTTTTTTTTTTTTTTGCTGCCAAATGTTGGGCTAGCTGGCAAGTTGCGACCCTTTACATCATCTGTTTGAGTTGTGACCCTTGATGCATCCATCGTAGGTGGTACAGTGTGTCATGCTTCTAGCTGGAGATGTTTTCTCTTGTTCTTCTAATTTTCTGGTTATTAAACTGCTTGATAGTTTACACGGAATTTTACTTCGTTGTTTCCTTGGTAACAGTTATATATCATTTCCATCCCTGTAGATGAGAGCATTACAGATGATTGCCTTATAAACCAGTAATAGTATAAAAATAGGCATATATTTTTATTGTTACTGCTCTTTGTATCGACTTTTTCATTTGTAAAGCAGACGCACTCTTTCCAGTGTTTATAGAAGAATGTGATTCAGTAGAAAAACATATGATTATGCCCCCTTTGCCTGAGGGAGGAGGTGATTTAAGACCCCAAACTCCTAGGGGTGTTATTATACTGAGTAATGCTTTCATGGAATGAATAGCCTGCTTCATTTCTTTTCTTTAAGCAAAATGACACACTTTGAGATAATGGTTGGATCCCAATTACTAATATGAAAATTATTTCTTATAGTAGTAAGTACATTTTTTGGGGGGGGTGCTTTATTTTACATTTTCTTGTAGTCGCGTGGGTTATTTTGTGGTAGATGGCAGTGATATAAAATCAAGTACATTGATTTTGTTACAAATATCATACATTTCAGGAAGAATAAAAAATACAGTTATAATTTCCTTAGATTTATATGGAAAGCCTGATCAGAGATGACGAAACTTCTATTTTTTACCTGTACCTTGTTCAGAATTAAATATTTCCTAGGGAAAAAGGAAGTTCAAGAAGAAGTGCAAAAAGTCAGATTTGTCCCATCTCTATTTTTACTGGAGTAATTGCATTAACATTGCTGAGAAGAGTGCACTCAGGAGGCTAGCCAGGCAAAACCCCAAAAGACTGTGGATTTGAATTGTATTAAAAATGCCACTTGCGCATTGTCTGATTCCTTTCTGAGTTCTGCTGATTTTGGTGGCTGTCAGGAGGTGAAATGATGAACAGTTTCATAACAGAACCAGATTCTTGCCTTAGGAATATTTAACTCTCCTTTCCCGGGGGTTGCTAGTTTGCAGCTGTGAAAGTCTAGTTGCTTGCAATTCCTGGGAGAAAGCATGTGGTTCAGGTTTTGTACCACTTCAAGTATGTCTCTCTCCCTCTGCCTCTCTGGCAAGTGAATTTCACCTTCTTGCTATCTGAATTTGATACAGACTGTCAGCTGCAGTGAGACTTGGACTTCAATTGTTTTTTCTTCCTTTAAACGAATGACCTGTAAATCCATACTTTCTGCTTAGACCTTCCAGCTGTTTATGTTCACCCTTTACACGCATGCGTGCACACAGACTCCCATGTACACGCCTGCGCATGTGCGTACGCACGCGTGCACGCACACACACAACACATTGCTCAACTTTATGATTTCCACATTTTGTTTGCCATGGCACTTTACCAGTGAGAAAATATACATTATTGGTGAACTTGTAATTTGTCTTTAAGAAATAAACGTGAAACCGGTGATTTCATACTTGACTAAAGAAAAATTGAGAACAGTTTTTTAGTTTGTTGAGAAATACAGCCCTGAAATTTACCATCTTTACTGTCGAATGATCTTGAACTTTGAGAGCTAATCATAGGAAGCAAGGAAATTTGTGAATAGGTTAAACCAGGGGTTGGCAAACTCTGTCCTGTCGGCCAAATTCCACTTGCTGTCTCTAATTTGTATGGCCCGTACGTTAAGAAAAATTGTTAAATGGGTCAAGCAGACAAGAAAAGAAGAATAATGTGAAATTCAAATTTCAGTGTCCATAAATAAAGCTTTATTGGAACACAGCCATGCTCATTCATGTACGTATTGTCTGTGGCTGCATTCACATTATGACAGCAAAGTTAAATAGATGCTACAGAGACTGTATGGCTCACAAAGCCTAAACTATGTACTGTCTGGCCCAGTACAGAAAAAGTTTACCAACCCCTGGGTTAAACAGTGCCTTTTTCTATTTTCTCTTCTTTATCATTATCTGCACACGTGTGTGGGCACATGTACACCCAAATAACACACAAGTTCAGCATATTAAGTACATGAATTCACTGTTGTACGTTCACAATACAGACCTAATCTTTACCAAAGGAGCCCTGGTGGCACAGTGATTAAAGTGCTTGGCTGCTAACTGAAAGGTCAGTGGTTCCAACCCACCAGATGCTCTGCGGGAGAAAGATGTGGCAGTCTGCTCCCATAAAGATGACAGCCTAGAAAACCCTATGGGGCAGTTCTACTCTGTAAGGAACCCTGGTGGTGCAGTAGTTAAGCGCTCAGCTGCTAACCAAAAGGTTGAAAAGTTGGCAGTTTCAACCTACCAGCTGCTCTGAGGAAGAAAGATGTGGCAGTCTGCTTCAGTAAAGATTACAGCCTTGGAAACCCTATAGGGCAGTTCTGCTTTGTCATATAAGGTTACTATGAGTCGGAATCGACTCGATGGCAGCGGGTTTGTTTTGTTAATCTTTACTTGCACTTCCGGTTTCAATTTTTTTTTTTTTAACTGTTGGATACCAACCATTAGAAGCAAACATAGCTTCCCTACTGGTATTTGTTCTGAATATTGTGGTAGAATTTTGAGTGCTTATTCTTTAGTCACTAAGTCAGCCTGCTTTCTTTGGGCTGGAGAGTTACTTGTGGAAGTGATGTTTGCTTTCCATAGGCCTTTAAGCTTTGTAGTTCAGCATGGATGGAAAAAGAATGGGCAATAATACTTGTATAGCCTCAACCAGCGTGTGCCTGTGAGCTGATAATCTAGTCAATGGGAGAATGCCTGGTATTCCTTACAGTACACTTGAGCCATCTGGTCCTAATGGCTAATGACGTTCATTAATCTGTTTCCAAATGGAAAGAACACCAGATAAGTGGATTCAGTTGTAGGCAGAAGAATGGAGGTAGGCTGTCTCAATTTGGAGTTGAGTTTAACCCAACTTTCCTATGATTGGACTGAGAGCATTGTAATGAAAAACCGTAGACTACTTTTAGTTCTTTATAACATAAAAAACATTCCAAAAGTGTGCTACCTTGCTTCTGAGCAATTTAGGTCATTATGTACTTAAGCTCTGAAAATTATCTTGAAGAAATCTAAACCTTAGTTTTAGATAACAAAGTTAACATTCCCATTTTTTTTTTCCTGGCAAAGAGATGAGAAGAGTTTCCTGCCTGAACTCTTCTTTCAGGAATGTATTGTCAAGTATGGTTTACAGTATTTGGCATATGATAAATACTCTATACTAAAGTGAGTGAAATCCTACACAGTCCATTCTAATACTTGTAAATCAGTAGTCATCATTTGCTTAGCTGAACAAATACCATGACTGGTAAGCCTTGAAGTTGAAGGAGCACAACACATTAGAAATAAATGGCACACGTGTGCGGGCACATAGCCGCCCAAATAACACACAAATTGGGCATTTTAAGTATGTGAATTCACTAATATACATTAACAACTAATACAGACCTAATCTTTACCAGAGGAGCCCTGGTGGCAAAGTGGTTAGAGCACTCAACCGCTAACTGAAAGGTCAGTGATTCGAACCCACCAGACGAGACATTCTGGGGTAGAAACGTGTCGCAGACTGTTCCCATATAGATTGTTGTTGTTGTTAGGTGCCATCAAGTCGGTTCACTCATAGCGACCCTATGTACAACAGAACGAAAAACTGCCCGGTCCTGCTCTATGCCTACAATCGTTGCTATGCTTGAGCCCATTGTTGCAGCCACTGTGTCAGTCCATCTCATTGAGGGTCTTCCTCTTTTTTGCTGACCCTCTGCTTTACCAAGAATGATGTCCTTCTCCAGGGACTGATTCCTCCTGCCAACATGTCCAAAGTATGTAAGACATAGTCTCGCCATCCTTGCTTCTAAGGAGCATTCTGGTTGTACTTCTTCCAAGACGGATTTGTTCTTTCTTTTGGCAGTCCATGGTATATTCAACATTCTTCACCAACACCACAATTCAAAGGCGTCATTCCTTCTTTGGTCTTCCTTACTCATTGTCCAGCTTTCGTATGCATACGATGCGATTGAAAACACCATGGCTTGGGTCAGGCACACCTTAGTCTTCAAGGTGACATCTTTGCTTTTCAACACTTTAAAGAGGTCTTTTGCAGCAGATTTGCCCAATGCAAAGTGTTTTCTGATTTCT
>NW_004444098.1:4134529-4181274 GCF_000243295.1 Trichechus manatus latirostris | reverse complement strand
CAGCTTCAGTCTTTTCTCCATTTATCATGATGTTGCTTATTGGTCCAGTTGTGAGGATTTTTGTTTTCTTTATGTTGAGGTGTAATCCATACTGAAGGCTATAGTCTTTGATCTTCATCAGTAATTGCTTCAAGTCCTCTTCACTTTCAGCAAGCAAGGTTGTGTCATCTGCATAATGCAGGTTGTTAATGAGTCTTTCTCCAGTCCTGATGCCCTGTTCTTCATATAGTTCAGCTCTCGGATTATCTGCTCAGCATACAGTTGACTAGGTATGGTGAAAGGATACAACCCTGACGCACACCTTTCCTGACTTTAAACCATGTAGTATCCCTCTTGTTCTGTCCCAACAACTGGTTCCTCATGAGCACAATTAAGTGTTCTGGAATTCCCATTCTTTGCAATGTTATCCATAACTTGTTATGATCCACACAGTCAAATGCCTTTGCATAGTCAATGAAACATAGGTAAACATCTTTCTGGTATTCTCTGCTTTCAGCCAGGATCCATCTGACATCAACAATGATATCCCTGGTTCCACGTCCTCTTCTGAATCCGGCCTGAATTTCTGGGAGTTCCCTGTAGATATCCTGCTGCAGCTGCTTTTGAATGATCTTCAGCAAAATTTTACTTGCGTGTGATATTAATGATGTTGTTCGATAATTTCTGCATTCAGTTGGATCACCTTTCTTGGGAATAGGCATAAATATGGATCTCTTCCAGTCGGTTGGCCAGGTAGCTGTCTTCCAAATATGTTGGTATAGACGAGTGAGCACTTCCAGCACTGCATGTGTTTGTTGAAACATCTCCATTGATATTCCGTCAATTCCTGGAGCCTTGTTTTTCGCCACTGCCTTCAGTGCAGCTTGGACTTCTTCCTTCAATACCATTGGTTCCTGATCATATGCTACCTCTTGAAATCGTTTAATGTCGACCAATTCTTTTTGGTATAATGACTCTGTGTACTCCTTCCATCTTCTTTTGATGCTTCCTGCGTCGTTTAATATTTTCTCCATAGAATCCTTCACTATTGCAACTCGAGGCTTGAATTTTTTCTTCAATTCTTTCAGCTTGAGGAATGCCAAGCATGTTCTTCCCTTTTGGTTTTCTATCTCCAGCTCTGCCATAGAGATTACAGCATAGAAAACCCTGTGGGGCCGTTCTACTCTGTAAGGAACCCTGGTGGCGTGGTGGTCTCAGGAAACCCTGGTAACTTAGGTCTCAGGAAATAAACTTTTATTTCTACTTTGACATTTGAAGCATTTATTTATTTTTTTCTTTTCTGTGATTGAGGGTTAAGAAGTCATCCACTTTGACGTCTAAGAAATCCATGTGTTAGTGCAAGAAGCTCAACAGGCGACATTGTGATTATGTTAAAATGGGTTGTTATAGATGTCAGGAAGTGTTTATTTTAGGAGGCTCTTTTTGCGTGGTAGGAAAACACAATCATTTTTATGAAAGAAATGTTTTTAAAGTTTGCAAAGGGGAAGCAGTTTCCCTATAATTACCATTTCTCAGAGATTTTAATTTTAATTTTGGTTCTTTTTCATGCGTTTCATACATTTTTTGATATTTGCTTAACTGAAAATGAGAACATGATGATTATCTGACAAAGATGAACTACAAAGAAAACAGTCGTCAACAGTACATAAAACTAATGATAGAACTGGCCCAACCAATACAGGAACCAGTATGTGTATCGATTTCAATGACAGTTTTAACGGTGCAGTCCTGGGTTGCTGGGATGGAGAACAAGTTGTCATCGGGCTGATTCGGGGCTGTTGTGTGGCTGCCACATTAAATCATAGAGCTGACCATGGTGATTTTACAGTGGCCCCTGTCACTGGAATCTCTTAAGTTCGCAACCAGTCACCAGTCTTCAGTCTGGTGCTGGAGTGATTAGCAGCTTCAGGTGCACAGTGCATAGAGTCTGGGATTTATTTTGTCACAAGTCCCTCACGTGCCTAACTGAACTGTGGCTCAGGGCCATGCTCCTCTCTGTGGCCCAGGGCTCTGGTTAGCAAACTACAGCTCCCCCTCCCCCCATTTTGTTTCCTTTCCTTTTATTTTTTGTAACAACTTTACTGCCAGTTTTTATAAATAAAGTTTTATTGAAACACAGCCCCTCTCTGGGAACCTTTCCGTATGATCACTTACTATACCACTTGTTGGTGAATTTTGAAGCTTTCTAAAGTGCAGATCTGATCCTATCTTATTGCTTCTTGATGCCCTTGGAGCCAAATCTACATTCTTTATTTCCACCCTTTTGGGGTTGACCCCTGTTTCCTTTGGGTACCTTATTTCTGGATACTTGCTATCCTTTCTTCCCAGCCTTAACTTCCTATCCAACCCCAAAACACATGTATACACACTGTCGTGCAAATATACACACGCACACGCACAGAACACACCTCTACCTCTAACACGTTGAACTTCTTGTAAGTCTTAAAAGGTGGTACACTCTGAGCCTTTTCATATACTCTTCATTTTGTCTCGAACAATCTTTTCCTTGATACCTTTTCACCTGGAAAACTATTATTCGTCTTTTATGTTTCAGATTTTCATCTAAGCTTGTTCCATGTAGCCTTCTCCAACCTCTCAATCCTGGGTTAAATAGCTCGTGTATATATTATGTATTTTGTTAGTTAAGGTAATCTAACTGCTTTAATAGATGAATCCTTAAATTGTTAGTGGCTTTACCCAATGGACATTTATTTCTTGCTCATTTGAAGCTCAAAACAGGTGTTCCTGATGGGGCTGGAGAGCTCTGCTCCACACGTCATTCGGAGAACCAGGAAGATGAAGGTGCTTTCATCTTTGATATAAAGTCCAAGGTTGCCCTGCATATCAGTGTTCAGCTGACAGATGAGGGGAGAGAGACGGTGAAGTGTTAGGGGGTTGCAGGGGGAGTTTAATGGCCATGTCTGGAACTGAAGTATATCATTCTACCTATGTTCCTCTAGCCAGAAGTCAGTTACCTGGCCATATCTAATGTAAGGAAGCTGGAAATTTAGTCTAGCTGTGTACCCTGTCTCGGCTGGACATCTTGTGTCTCAGCCTGTATGTTAGATTGCATTTTTGTTCTCAGCTCTTTAACCTTCCCTGAATCCAAGTCTTTTGCCACGTGACATTGCAGATTTTCCCACTAGAGGTGGAGTATACCTGCTTGCCTCATGGATGTTGGGCTTGGCCATGTGACTTGCTTTGACCAGTAGAATATGGGCAGAATTCACAGTTTTAACAGAAGGCCTTAAAAGGCATTGTGCATTTCTTTTGTGCTTCAACCATGACTATTTGAAGAACTGCCTAGGTTAATGTTTTGGTCCCAGACACTAGAAACACGTGGAGCTTGCAACCCTGTGAGAATGAAAATAGATGCTTTTTATATGGTACTAGGTTTTGCGAGGTTTGTTATGCAGCAGCATTGTGGCAATAATTGACTGGTGTCCACTGTATTGAATACAGTTTTGGATTGTATCTCCTTTATGAGCTCTTGGAGCCCTGGTGGTGCAGTGGTTAAGAGTTTGGCTGCTAGCCAAAAGGTCAGCAGTTTGAATCCACCAGCCGATCCTCGGAAACTCTATGGGGCAATTCTACTGTCTCATAGGGTCGCTATGAGTCGGAATCCACTTAATGGCAAAGGGTTTGGTTTTGGTTTTATGAGCTCTTTGCAAGAAAAATTCCTTTGTATTAAACCTCCCCATTCATAATAGATATTGAGCAAGTATTTGGTGAATTATGAATGAGTCAGAGTGAAACCATACTGCATTGCATGTAATGTCAAATATTCCTTAACACTGATGTGCCCACTTCTGAACCTCCTTCACCGGATTGGACTGCTCCTGAATTTTAGGGTCTGCTGGCAGTCCCCATTCCTCATGCCTTTCGGACACTTGGCAGTGAACGGTTGGCCACCCCTCCAACTTAGGACCCAGCCCTACATCTGGGTGCACATTCTCTCATTCCCGTAGTTGTTTTATTCTTCCTTCTAGTCTTGAAAAGCCTCATCTCCAATTATATACAGTAAAGCCTGCAAAAGCCAGAAGCTGTGTAAGTCAGAAATCTGTCAGAGAAGGAAAGCGTGGATATTTGCCACTAATAGAGAGCTATAGGAAAGTGGTAAGAGTGCACCCTGTCAAAGGCGGAAAACTTGCGAGACTGGGAAGAACAAGGCAGTCCCGTCAAGTCTTGGCTCTAACAGATTTCATTGTATATTGTTTCTCCACTGCCAGGAGAGAATAAAAAATCATGTTAGCAAAATGTTTAAAGATTTGATAATGAAAGTTTTGTGTACTTAAAGACGATATTAGTTAGGAGCTGGTTGAATGGACATGGGGAATCAGGCGGAAAGGAGGAGTGTGCTGTCGCGGAATGGGGTGAGCAATTAGGGTCTCATAACAATGTATGTAAAAAAAATTTTGTATGGGAGACTAACTTGAAATGTAAACTTCATTTAACTTTACAACAATAAAAAAAGGAAGTAAAAGAAAGAAAAAAAAGACGGTATTAATGGAGACCTTGGGTGGTGCCAATGGTTAAGCACCCAACTACTAGCTGAAAGGTTGGCAGTTCAGACCCATCCAGAGGCACTTTGGAAGACAGGCCTGGCGATCTGCTTCTGAAATATGTCTCAACCTTGAAAACCCTACGGGGCACAGTTCCGCTCCATACACATGGGGTTGCCATGAGTTGGAATGGACTCCACGGCAACTAGCAACGACAACAACAATCATCAGGGTGTCTTGCGTTCAGTATATTGGGAAAATAAAAGAAAGAACTAGAAAGTGGAGTATTTGCTGTACTCAGTGAAAGGCATCATCTTGCTAAAGTGGACACCTTCGATCTAAGGTCAGTTTTCATATGGCCCTTTTAAAATATCACACTGAATGTGCAGCTTTTAAGAAATGGGTGTATGAGAACCTTCATTAAAAATTAAAATGAAATATTGTACAACTGTGGACAAAAAAGGACAAGAAAACAGTCTGTGCAGCAATATAGAAAGAGCTCTGGATAGACTTACTGTATATATATTTTCACTTAACAATAAGCCCCCATGTCCCCATTCATACTTTATTTATGTTTTTATTTTGATTTTTGAACCCTAGGAATATCTTACCTGTTAAAAAAATAATCTTGACTTTCAAAAATGCTAATAGATTGCAAAAACCCATTGCCCTCAGGCTGATTCCAACTCCTAGAGACCCTGTAGGACAAAGTAGAACTGCCCCATGGGGTTTCCAAGGCTGTAAATCTTTATGGAAGCAGACTGCCACATCTTTCTCCCGTGGAGCAGGTGGTCGGTTCGAACCACCAACCCTTCAGTTAGCAGCTGAGCACTTAAGCACTGCCCCACCAGGGCTCCCTGCTAATCAGATATTCACCTAAAACCAAGGGTCCAAATAGCAGTATCAACAAGTTTTTAACATGTTTTTCTGATTGTAAAAGATAACTTTATCATAAAAAGTTTTGAAAATACAGAACACATAAAGGGAAAATATATAAATATTTGAAATTCCACCAAAACCAAAAAACCCATTGCCGTCGAGTCGATTCCGACTCATAGTGACCCTATAGGACAGAGTCACACTGCCAAGGAGTGGCTGGTGGAGTCGAACTGCTGACCTTTTGGTCCATCCCAGCTCGTGGCGACCCTGTGCGTATGGAGCGGAACTGTGCCCCGTAGGGTTTTCAAGGCTGAGACGTTTCTGAAGCAGATCGCCAGGCCTGTCTTCCAAGGTGCCTCTGGATGGGTTTGAACTGCCAACCTTTCAGCTAGTAGTTCTTGCTGAGTTCTTAACCACTGCACCACCAGAGCTCCTGAAATTCCACCAGCCAGATATAATCACTGTTAGTTCTCCATGTTCTTTAACCTTTAAATCTATTTTACATAGTTCAGATAATACCATATATTCATAATTCTATACTTAGGTTTTTAAAAATATCACTTTCCCATGTCATTAAAAACTCTTTAGAAATATAAAATAATCAGCTACATATACCACAGTTTACTTAACTGTTTCTTATTTAATTAGCATTTAGATTGTTTCCATTTTTTGGCTTCGAATAATAATGTATTGAATATCTTAACACCTAACTCTTTGGATTTCATGCGAAGAGTTTTTATGACAATAATAATAGCATACTGAATGTTTCATAATCCATAAAAGTCATAAGGTAGCTGGGATACCTTTAAAATGATATTCAAATTTTATGCTAAAATTAACGGAACTTCTAGTTCCTCAAAGGTATTAAAGTTGACAAGCAGCATTTGTCAAAGAAGTTAATGTAATGACAGGGACTTGAAGCAGTTGGTGATGGGGGAAGCTTGGGTAATGGCAGGTGGTCTGAGCTTTGGTTTCCTCATTTGTAAAATGGTAAAACTACGTGATATTCCTTCTAAATTTAATTCTGTTTCTAAAAGTCTATCATTTTACAATAGAATGATCAACTTCTAAGAAATGGGTCTGTTAGAACTTAGTTTAAAAATAGCATGAAATACTGTGCCGTTGTAAAAAAATAAAGAACAAGGACATGCTCTATGCAGTTGTATAGAATGGTCTCCAAAAACAGAGGACGAAAACCTGTTGCCATCCAGTCGATTCTGACTCACTGCGACCCTGTAGGACAGAGTAGAACTGCCCCATAGGGTTTCCAAGGAGCGGCTGGTGGATTGGAACTGTCAGACTTTAGGTTAGCTGCCAAACTCTTAACCACTGCACCACCAGGGCCCCAGAATGGTCTCCAGGATATATTTATTAGTGAAAATAGTAAGGTACACAACAGTGAATATACTTATATTTACAGAAAATGACTGAAAGGATACGTAAGAAACTAATAGCAGTGTTACTAGAATGGGGAGGGGGGAGGAAAAAGTTTACTTAGGCAAAAGAAAGAAAAATCAGCAAATATGATCCCCCAAAATGTTAAAAAAAAACAAATCACCATAGATGAAAACATAAATTGGTGACTGATAGTTCTGACTTATAATCTTAGTTTTCTCTATTTGGAAATGCTCACAGAATCAATAAATGCAATACAAGGTAGTATAATGTAATACACACACACATATGTCTTAAAAATATAATAGAAATTTCAGGTTTATAAAATTTTAATGATAATTTTTATTAGCAAATTATGAAAAAGCTGGAAGATTATATCATTATTAAAAAAATCTCTTTTTGTACGGAACTGAGTACTCTGAAGCAAAATTCCTTCTTTTTTAAATATAGGTTGGGTTTGCTCTGATCAGAATATAAACAGAAAAATATTTTTTCTTTCGCCCCCCCCGCCCACGTTCCCCTGAAACCAACAAAGTTTATCTTATTAGTCAGTCAGTGTTTTTTTTTTTTTTAACTTAAATCTTGTTAATTTTTGCCAGCAATTTTACAAATCTTATCACCCAATAATCTTCTGTTCACCAAAGGGGACAACTTGGTCTGTTTTGGAGAGGCACATTCTGGGGATATATTGATGGATGCTTCCTTTAGGTCTGTAATTTGATTACGGTCCCATTAGTTCATAATTTGGCTTTCCGGTTGAGATTGTGTTGACAGGCTGAAGAATAGAGCCCTGTTTAACGAAGTTGATGAAACTCACATAGAGACAATAAAGTGCCTAATCCTTCTTTACTGGTTAGTCCTTACTTTATCTCCCTTTAGCATTGATGTGGTCATGTGTAACTCCACAAACGTCCCTGTGTCTAGAATATAGTGATGTGTTTAATAAAATATTCTAGCTATTATAGGTAAGACGTATTAACATTTTATGAAGATCATCTGAACATAAGAAAATACAGGAATAAAACTATACTGGGCATAATTCATAGTTTTACTGATGACCTATAAGTTATTTAGAAATTTTTGCTGTCTCCTAGGTCAAGGGTTGGCAGAATACAGCCTGTGGACAAATCCAGCTTGTTACCTGTTTTATCTGGAGCTCAGAGCCTGGGCAGCGTTTCTTCCCCTTGTGCATGGATGAGGTCACTATGAGTTGGTGGCTGACTTGATGGCCGCTAACGACACCCAGAATGGTTTTTACACTTTTAAATGGTGCCACAATATCAAAAGAAGAATAATACGTTGTGACACATGCAAATTATATGAAATTCAAATTTCAATGCCCTTAAAGTTTTATTAGAATGCAGCCATGGTCGTTAATTTACGTATTAGCTATGGCTACATTCCTACTACAAAGGCAGAGTTGACTAGTTGCTTCAGAAACCATATGGCCCACAAAGGCTGAAATATCTGCTGCCCCTTTACAGAAAGTGGAAACACTGGTGGTGTAGTGGCAAAATGGTACGGCTGCTAACCAAAAGGACGGCAGTTTGAATCCGGCAGGGGCGCTCCTTGGAAACTCTATGGGGCAGTTCTACTCTGTCCTATAGGGTCCCTATGAGTCAGAATCGACTCAGCGGCAACGGGTTTGGTTTTTGGTTTTACAGAAAGTTTGCTGACCCCTGTCCTCACTCATCAAATATCATCAAATGCTTCTTGCAGAGAAGGGAAGTATAAATGAATATGTAGATATAGATTAAGCTATATAAATATTTTTACCTTTCTGCGTTACTTGGAATTTAGCATCAATGGGAGTTTAGACAATATCAGTTTGCATGTATAGATGTTTCTCTGTGTAACCGTTTGTACTGTGAACAACTCTTTCTCTCCCCAGATAGATTTTACACAACTTGAATAGGAATTGTGTTGTAAATGTTTATACTCTCCTGCCGTGTTTGCTTTCTTTCCCACAAAGATGTAATAACCCACGCGGGCATAGGGCTATGCTGTAAAAGATGAAAAGCAAAGGTGCTGATGAACCGTTGCGCCCTTTTCCGCTGGTTGCTTTGCTATGACGGGTGGGTGCATTGGAGGGAAGTGTAGAAAGCACACTGGAAAAGTGGGCTTGTTTAAGAGGACAGGTGAAACAGAAGGGGACGTGGATCTGCCAGCGCCGCTAGGTTATCCAGCTGCTACCAGCTTTCTAGGGAGTGGAAGTCAAAACGCAACTACAGCTTTCGTGGTTTATTTAGAGACACCAAGGTCCCTGGGTGGCACAAGCGGTTTGTGCTCAACTACTAACCTAAAGGTTGGCGGTTCAAACTCATCCAGCGATGCCCCAGAAGAAAGGCCTGGCGATCTGCTTCTGTAGAGATTACAGCCAGGAAAACCCTATGGAGTGAGTGCAGTTCTACTCTGCAACACACGGGGTCACCATGAGTCGGAATTTACTCGATGGCAATGAGATTGGTTTTGGTTTATACTTAGTACATGTACAACCTAAATAGTTATTTTTTAAGTTAAAAATATTATTATGTCTTATTATTATGAGTTTATTGGTTAGGATGTTTTAGGCGTAAGTAAAAGAATGCTTGAGGAACAGTGGTGTAAATGATGCAGTCATTTAACTTATAGAATGAGATGCCTGGAGGTAGGCTGTTCCTGGGTTGGGGTTCATTGGCTTAGCGAGGTCAACAAGAACCCAGGCTCTTTCCTTCTTTCTGCTCCACTACCCTCATGCTTGTCCCCACATGGGTGTAAATGATTGCCAAAGTGCCAGGTATCATGTTATTGTATGCCTGCGTTCAGAGGCAGGAAGCAGGACTTTCCCTTAGAGTCTCATTGGCCAGCGTGGGTCACATGGCTACACCTAGCAAAGGGCCATGAGATTGTCATTATTGGCTCAGAACATTTATGGTTTATCTCTTGGAGCTGGGCCCACCTTCCCAGAGATCCGAACACTCAGAATCAGGGTTCTAGTACCAAGGAAGAAGGGAAGAGGGGTTGAGAAGACAATTAACGTGCTGTTCTCTTTTAATTTTTCTTTTATTCAGAGATGCACTTGGAGAACAACAAGGCCTGTTGTTTGCAGAAGAAACACTTTATTTGGGAGGTAGCTAACAAGCATCCATCTAGTCACCACACTCGAATTCTGCTAGAAATATATTATCCTCCTTGTGTAATGACCTAATTGAGAGTATATTCACGAGGATTCTGTGAGGAGCAAGTAATAGAAAGCACAACAAAAAATAGCGTAAGCAGGAGGACAATGTATTTATTCTCTCATATAAGAAATCCAGATGTAGGACCATTTTAGAGGTGGTTAACTGTATTCAAGGTCTCCAGTTTTTGTCATCTTTTTGATGTGCTATCCTCAGCAAGTTGACTGCAGCCCTCATGATCACAAAATGGCTGCAGTAGCTCCAGGTATCTTCACACAAAAAAGACCAAATAAACTTTTGTCAAAACACATTCATGCCCATTCATTTACATATCATTTATGGCTGCTTTTGCCCTACACTGGCAGAATTAAGTATGTAGTTGTGACGGACACCAGATGGCCCCCAAACTCGTTTACAGAAAAAGCTCACCAACCCCTGGTTTAGAGTCCTAGTGGTTCTCAGCTGGGGCGGGGGTGGTGTTGAGAAATGCCTGGAGTGTTTTAGTTGTTGTAATGATGAGGCAGGGACCAAGGGGTATAGAGTGGGAAGAGGCCAGGGATGCTAAGCATCCTAACCTGAGCGGAACCATCCTGCATAATGAAGAATTGTCCCACTCAAAATAGCAGAGGTCCCTCACATTGATACACAGCCATTTCTCTTAATTAAGAGTCAATTTTTCTAAGGTGGGAGTGGGCCTCAGCTCCCGCTACCTCCCGCTTCACCCCTCTCCCAGCACATGGCTATCTGATACCTCTGCCAAATGGAGACTCTGGGAGACTAGAAGAAGGGGAGGAAATGACTGTTGGTTGGGCAACCAAGAACGTTGGCTTTGGAGAGCAGAGAGGATTTGCTAAATTGATATCCAGAAAGGGATGCTTACATGAGCACCTGATAATTACTGACTGACTCATCAGCTGATAACAGTGATTACCCTGATGGGGAACAGCTCACAATTGCAGCGTTTTACACCAGTGGGAAGCGTGCTTCCCCGTTCCTTACACTGCAGGATTTGAGTTTATAAGAACTGAAAAGGCTTTCCTTTAATGCGTTTCTGTAATGAACAGTTGCTTCCAGTTGGCCTATATTATTTGTATGATTGAAAGTAAGTTTTTAACGATAATCAGAAACAATTAAATAATAAAACATAGTTTGTCTTGGTATTTATGACAGGACCAATTGATTTTTTTAGGCGACTTTGTTGTTTGGGTGTTGTATTGAAAGGAAATGTACAATTGTGCATTTCTCATATTCCTAATCATTTTCTCATTGATTGAAGAAGGTGCAAGATTTTATAATAAAAATTTCTCAGCTAGGCTTTTATCCGAGGAGCCCTGGTGGCACAGTGATTAAGCGCTTGGCTGCTAACCGAAAGGTCGGTGATTTGAAGGCACCAGGTGCTCCATGGGAGAAAGATGTGGCAGTCTGCTTCCCTAAGGTTACAGCCTTGGAAACCCTATAGGGTAGTTCTCCTCTGTCCTGTAGGGTCACTATGAGTTGAAATTGACTCGACAGAAATGAGTAAGAGTGAGTGTGCTTTTATCCATATCTGTATCCATAGCAACTTTAAATGAAGACATTGAAATAGGTGTGGGCATCTACCGAGTATTGCCACAGATGGGTAGGTGTAAATGCTCACATGTTAACACAAATCTGTTATATGATGTGTGCTTGGAGTATCGTAGTAGCTTTTTTTTAAAACCTAGTACACACATACATGCCATACACACATATACACTCATAACTAAAACAAAAGTTTCACAAAATAATATTGAGTCTGGTACACCTCAATTCTGTTCTATTTAATCCTTTTACATTTTTTGATTGGGCTGATGGCAGACCACTGAATTGGTCTACCCATGTGTGAAAAACACTGGGATGTTAGATGTGTGTTTTTTCCCTGCTGGAATCTCTTCCTTCTTCTAGGAACCTAGCTTCTGTTCCTTTGGGGAACTCCTCCTTCCCCACACCACCAACTATAATGCCCCAGTTGTTATTGGTGGGGGCTGCTTATCATCAAACCATGTGACCCAGGCTGAGCCAATGAGAGCCCTTGTCCAAAGATTTTTCCCCATTTGAGTCTGAAAGGAAGGGCTTTGCTCCTTTTTGGTGACAAGCCTTTAAGGATGAGAGCCCAAGGATCCCGATAGCCATAAGATGCCCGTCCCAGGGAACCCCTGACCTGAGACTCCGAGCCAGCATCACATGAGGGGCTGGAAGCAAGGACTCTGGTGGTATTTGAGCTCTAGATCCAGCCATGCTGGAGGCCGGGGTACCTTGGTGGATTTACTTACAGGAGCTGATGTGGAAGTGTGCTTGTGGAAGTGAGCCCCGGAGGGCCTGCTGTTTGTGAGTTACCGTGAAGGGGTGGGAGGAGGGCTATATGAAATTGGAGGGAAAGTTCCAATACCACATGTGGATGGAAGATATCTGAGAGGTGCGGTTTTCTGCGTTCGCCTAGTGTTTCTCTGGGACAACATTGTCCATGAGCTTGTGGGAAAATTCACTTGTGCTCAAATTGTTCCCGAAGGTGTCAATATTGAAGCAAATGCATTCACATTTACAAAGTTACGGCCAAACTGACTGGACCAGGCTAGTCCACGTGGTTTTGAGTAGGCACAACGTGGCGTTTCATTTGTCGCAATAAAGTTCGATTCTTATATGGAGATATTTGTGCAGAATGCTTTTGACTGCCATTTTTCTCAAACCAAGTAGTCTGCTTCTGGATTGGCTGTAGTTTGGAAACTACTGTTGCTGGGAATAATCTCAATTCTTTCTGTTTCAGGTTTGAGCCTCTGTATTCTTTTCAGTGTAACATTTTCTCCTAATTGGCGATCAACGCAACTCATAACTAACCCTTCCTTCAGTGGTGCCTCTGAGGCTTTCATTCCTTTTAATCTACATGGGGATTGTAAAAACAGCGTGGGGACTGTGTCTGACCTCCTCTAACTTCACAAGGGGGAAGGAGAATCAAGATCAACAGCCCAAGGCTGATTCTTGTTAGGCGGAGGTCAGACATGCCTCCTCTCTCTGCCATCTTTAGCAACTCTGACACCAACCATCCCTTCCACGGCACTCTCTACTTGTCTGCTGGGTTCAATAATTCACTGCAATGGCCACACAGAACTCACAGACAATACTCACGATTATGGGGTTTATTAGGGAAGTAACAGATGACAGTTCAGGCTCAGGAACACTCAGGATACCGTTCTTCCATCAGGATAGCCTCTTCCCAGCCGTGCTTGCAGGCACGCTTCTCCCTGGCCCTCGGCCTCTGCACAAAGGCACTCAGCTTCCTCTCTCTGTGGTCCAGGAAGCCCACCACGCTGTCTCCTGTTGCCGGGTCTCTCCTTCCACTGCTTCAAATCATCTTCAGGGTTACAGCTTGCTCTCTTTCTGTTTCCTGGTCCCAGGAGCCTCCCAGCGGAGGGATCCCAGGTCCAAGGGACACGCCGGTTCCTGGCTGTTCTTCCCTGGTGATGGTGGGTTGTCTCTCTTTCCCACCTCTGGGGTAGCTCATTTCAAGCCCAGTGAGATGGCCAAAGTGACCAATCCCTTTGGTGGGCCACAATTACCATATCTGCACAGTCCTTGGGTGACAGTTACAAGACCATGGCAAGAAAGGCCACACAAAAGCAATCCATCACACCACAAAGATTGCTCTCTTTTCCCCTAATACTGCTCCAAGATACAGCTGCTTCTTTGAGAGGAAGGCAGAAGGGTACCACACTCTTTAGAATACCCCAGTGTTAAAAATAAATGATCATTTCTGGTGCAGAATTGGCCGGTTATATATTGCATTATTTTTATTGACTAGGCAATGATTTTCAAGACCTAGAATATTAGTAGTATTACGAGTACTAATAATAGCAGTGTTCTTTGTATTGCTAATCACTAATATTATTAGAAATGTTGGTATTAATAACAGTATTACTATAATTACTAATATTAATATCAGTATTAATATTGCTACTTAATCCTCCCGCTTTACTTATACCACTTCCTGCTATCTTTATTAGTAATTACTTGACCACTTTCAAAACCTATGGGTAATATTAATCCTAGCTACTACCGGGCACTACTACTACTACTACCACCGCTACTGCCACCCCTTCTGCTATCATGAGGACCTAAAATGTATTGTGAGCGTACTGTGTTCCAGACACTTTGCTAAGTATTTTCTAGGCACTAGCTCAGGTTTTTAATCTTCACAACAACCCACTGAGGTAGATTCTATTGTTATTCCCATTTCACAGAGGAGGACACTGAGTGTCAGAGAGGTTAAGTAACTAACTTATCCAAGGCAGAAGCGAGGTCACGTGCTGACCCTTGCTCTGGGGTCCCTACTTGTATCCACTGTGTAGCCTGCAGAAATTAGGCCACTTTGCTGTGCTGTCATTTGCCTCCTATGATCACATGGGCTGCCTTTTAAAATAATAATGCCATCGCTCTTATGGCAGAGAGAATATTTACAGTCTTTTTCATAGTTCACGTATTTCTAGAGCTGTAGAATCAAACACTGATAGTCTCATTTGCAACCATGTGGATATTAATGAAAGTGGTTTCTTCCCTCTCTTTTTAAAGCAGAATGATTTTTATCACCACTACCAAAGGAAATAGAGCAATTAGGCATTTCAGAAATCCCAAGGAGCCATCTCTCTAGATAACCAACCAGTTTTGTGTTCCCTTCTTTCTTTTGAACCTTTGCTGCCTCTGTACATTTTCCTTCAGAATTACATGAACGTGATCTACTCCAAAGAACAATAGTGGTCCCGAGATGTCAGAGAATATAAAAAAGTCTGTATTGTGGAGATAATCTGAAGTTGCAGGTAAAATGAGTCATTTTCCTCCTGGAATAATTGTTGGGGGTTCTGATGAATAATCTTCAGGGGCGTGCATATTAACTCTAGAGTAGGAGCAGGCCTCTCATGGTTAACAGTGTCTATCCAGTTGGTAACGATGTAGAACTCAGAATGAATTGAGATGCAGTTATGGGGTCCATTTTGTACATCATCTCAAGCCCAGGAAAGTTGCTGTTGGTTTCTAAGAACATGATAAAGAGCCTTGTAGGAACAGAGGCTTTGAAATTACTGCAGCACCTTCTTCTTTGAACAGCTGTGGTTGCATGAGGCATGCTAGTTGGAAGAGCAGATTCTCCACGCAGAATGCAATAGTAAATTGAATCCAGGCTGTTCTATAAGCAGATGAACTTTTTTTGGTGACTTGCTTCCTGTTTATCATTTTCAATGACATTTACAATTAGTGCCCTTGAAACTGAGGACCGCGAGTTCCAGGAAGAGTTAGTCGGTGTAGCAGTGAGTCACAGTGGTGCTAACATATGCTTTCGGATTCCCTGCCCACCAAAGACACCCTGATGGCAGCATCTGGGATTTAGTCCCAGGCAAACCTGGACAAACTCCTCCACTTCCACCCCTAGCAGGTGGCATGTCCCCTTCCCTGTGGTGAACATGGCACTTGCGGGTCAAGGGGATTCCTTCTTGACCCAACGCGCAATCTGCTTATGTGTCAAAATGGTGAAATTTGATATCTTTCTTTTTCCTCTGATTTCAAGTGTTATGTTGAGCCATAGGACTTTGCCAGCTATAGTCTTCACCTTTGTGAGTTTCTCCAGTACTGGAATGTCCAGATTGACTATGTCAAGTAAGACTTCTCTTTCATCTTATTGTGACTATCTCAGTCGTAGCATCTTTTGATGTCTCCTCCTTATGTCACATCATGGAAAAAGAGGAATGAGGGAAGAGAAGTGTCAATGTCTGCGCACAGTTGAAAACGAAGTAGACGGTTATCAGAAGATGTTTTCTAAATGATGAATGGAGCCATTAAGTTCCAATTAGGGACTCTAACCTCCCCACCGTGTGGGTGGTCTGCAACAGAGTTAGCCCGCAACTAATGATATTTGTTGGTGAGATTTTCCCAGGTCTCCTAGTTTGAACAAGATAAACTATCCCAAATATTCTGTCCCTTTCTCTGTCCAGACTTGTGTTCCTCCTTTTTCTCTTTGGGCTTAACATTACTTTGTTATTGTTGTTTATATGTCCATTATTATTTGATCATTCTTGACTGTCATAATTTTTCCCAGTTGAATTTCTTGGTTGTAATGGCGTTTTTGGGAAAAAAAAAGTGATGTTTGGGATGTTTGATTTCGAAGTTTGGTTTTGAAAGCAGCCTTCATTCATTCAAAGTCCCTTCATCTAAATGAATTTTAACCATTAGGGTTTAGTTCCATGCCAGGCAGGGTTCATCCTTGCCCATATACTATTCCTTTTGCCTGTAAGGATAGCAACATCCAAAGAATGACTTCATGGGCTTCAGCATGAGCCTGTTGTAGGAAACACACCATCAATATTGATTACTCTTTCCCAAGCAACCACTAAATGCTGAAAGGAACATACAAAAGACATTGGCCTGCCTTTGATTCCTTTTTATAAGCTTTACATAAGCAAGAATGAGAGGTAATAATGTTTCAAGGGAATTAGGATCATATAAGGAATTATCAAAGATTCCAATGTTTGGCTTATAAGAGGTGTTTTTACAATCACATGGGATTTGGTCTCACTTGAAGAAGTGATTTTTGTACATTGACTATTGTCTTCCTTTAGAGAGAAGCTGGTGGGATGGTGAATTTTTAAGGGGGGGGATGAATCTCAAGGGGTAGCTTTGAGGTCTGGAAAACTCCCAAGGGAACCCATAAACTTGGACTTTTAAAGACTTCTTATGCAATTCATGGATGGGAATTGCTCCTGTGGCTGGTGGAATGGTTCTCAAGTGGTTCTGAAATAATTCAGGGCAGAGGGACAGACCACTTGCCTTTTATGGGAAAGTGATGCAACGTACTTTCCAGCTGGCATACCTTGTCTCCAGCAACTACTGGGATCATGTACCACATGCACAACATGAAAAAAGACAGCTTGATTAATTTCTAAAAACCAAACCTTTAAAATAAACTTAGTCTTCCAGGAATGATTACAGCATATCATCTCTGATAATAATGTTTTTGAGTAAGGCTGTGGTTCTCAACAAGGGGACATTTGGCAATGTCTGGGGACGTTTTTGGTTGCCACAAAGGTGGGAGGAGGTTACTACTAGCATCTAGTGGGTAGAGGCCAGGGATGCTGCTAACACCCTGCAGTGCACAGGAGAGTCCCCACAACATAGAATGATCTAGCGCCAATTGTTACCAGCACTAAGGTTGAAAAACCCTGTGGTAGAATCTTCATACCTCTCTTGTTTCCCTGTTTTCTTTTCTTCCTGGCACATAGCTAGACTCTGTTTTCCAGAGGCCCTTGCAGTTAGGCATGGCCATGTGACTGAGTTCTAGCCAGTAGAATTGAGATGAAGTGATGTGTACCACTCTCAGCACTGGCCCCTCAAAACTTCCCATGTAGGATCCTCACTCTTGTTCCTCTTCCACTGGCTGAGTAGAGAGGACTCTAAAACAGTGGTTCTCAGCTGGGAGCAATTGTGTCCTCTGGGGACATGTGGCAATGTCTGGATACATTTTTAGTTGTCACAACTAGGGGGAAGGGTGCTACAAGCATCTAGTGGGTAGAGGCCAGGGATGCTGTTAAACATCTTACCATTCACAAGACAGCCCCCCACCACAAAGAATGATCTGGCCCCAAAAGTCAGTACTGCTGAGGTTGAGAAACCCTGTTCTAGAAATTTAGAGGTCACCTCCCAGATGGAAGGCAATTGAGACCCTGAATGACTTGACTGTGTAGAGCAGAGCATACCCACTTACCACCTATAACCTCACTGGATTGGGATAGTGACAGATAAACTTCTACCGAGTTAAGCTACTGATGCTTTGAGGTGGTTTTCTTGTGGCAAATAGTCTCTCCTGACAATAGAGATTCTAAGTCAGACTGCAAAAACCTCTCTAACCTGTAGTGTGATTAGAACACAGTATGCATGCAACACACATGAGCAGCACACAGTCTTGTTCTGATGCCATCAAAGAGAAAATGGAGAATAAACTTTAAGAAGCTCTATAAATACTCATATTTGAAGGGTGGAATGGATTTTATTAGAGAATAAGGAGATGTAAATGAAGTTTCCTAAAGTTATTTTACACCTTTTGGAAAATGTTAGAGGGTAAGGACACTGGCTCTTTATTATGACTTATTTCACTTCAAAGTGTTTCTTTAATCTTCTTTGACATACCACATCCCTAATCCAACTATTATACTTATTATTCATGATGAGGCTCACAATTTGATTCATACATGGAGGTAACTTTCTAATGCCACTAACAATAATTTTAGGAGAAAGAGTAATAAGGAAAGAGGCTAGGAATATGTACATGTGAGAAGATTACTAGAGGTGGAATTAAGTAAGCAGCAATTAGTGAAATGTAGAAGTAAGGGGGAACAGTTTATATGTATGATCTCCTTACGCAGGAAGGAAAGAGGTGATGGGAAACAAAGATGTTGAGATTTTTTTCCTTGGCAGCGAACAGTTGCTGTCACTGGCATATGTTCCAAATTTTATGGACTGTAAGAAGCCATCAGTTATTAGACATCATGTTGTGTATACCAATAAGAAATTAAGACATAGGAGGCACCAGCAATATGGCAGCATAAGCAGCTCCGTGCTCCCACCCTCCCATAGAAACCCCAGGAAGCTAACAGAACCAACTTCGTCAGAACTCTGGAAACCAGTCAAAGGTTTAAAGCAACCCAGTGAATGCAGAATCAAGAAAAAGGTGAATAAAAAATGGTGGGAAAGCTTTGGTTTGCTACTTGACTGTGCCCCACCCACTCCCTGGCTCTGGAGGGAACAAAGCAGACCATATTCACAAATTATTGTGTGTGTCTGTTCTAACCTAAAGGACTGATGCAAGGCAGTCGTCTCTCTTTTGACTATCTCAGAGCTCATACAGTCATGCAGGGTGGAGATGTAGCAGGCATTACTCAAACGCTTTAACTGACTGCAGCTGCCTGGGGCTAGAGAGTACAATTGAGAGAGTAGGTCCCTAAGGACTGGCAGAAGAACATGAGGAAAGAGTTTGGGAAATTAGAGCTGTCAAAAGCACCTGTGTGTATAGGGGGATTTAGAAAGCCACACGCATGCCCAGGGGAAGACACATGCTCAGAAAATAAGAAAACCCTACACTTTTACCTTGAGCTGATTCTTATGCTTTGACATTGGACTGATTCCTATGCTCAATGTAAGCCTGGCTAAGTGTTGAAGGAATGCCCCAGTACAGAGCCTGTCTGCAAAGAGGTGTTTGTTGTTGTTGTTGTTCTCTGTCAAAATACTAGTTGAACATAAGCTATACAACAGAGACTTCAGTGAACACCCTTTCTAGGATGGCAGTCTTTGCAAAAATAGACAGGGAAAAACCTCAAACAAACTGCTATAGCCTTCAGCAATCAACTGACAAAACAGCAAACCCTGCGGAAGGGGGAGAATCTGATTTGCAGAGTTACCACATTATAATATTCAAATGTCCAGTTTTCAACAAAAAGTTATAAGACATACAAAGAAACAAGAAAGAATGGCCCATTCAAAAGAACAAAATTAAGTGACAAGAATTGTTCCTGAAGAAGTCCAGACAATGGACTTACTAGACAAAGACTTTAAAACAACTGTATTAAATGATAAAAAAAAAAAAAACTAAAGGAAAACATGGGCAAAGAACTAAACTAAATCAGGAAGACAGTGTATGACCAAAATGAGAATATCAATAAAGACACAGAAATTATAAGAAGAAAACCAATAGAAATTCTGGAGCTGAAAAGTACAATAACTGAAATTTAAAAATTCACAAGAAGAGTTTAACAGCAGATTTGAGCAGACGAAAGAATTAGTGAGCTTGAACATAGAACAGCGGAAATCATTGAGTCTTTGTAACAAAAGGAATAAAGAATGAAGAAAAGTGAACAGAGCCTGAGGGACTTGTGGGACACCATCAAGTAAAAAGATTGAATCAGTAATCAACCTCCTCTCCCACAACAAAGAAAAGTCCCAGACCAGATGGCTCAATTGGGGGAATTCTACCAAACATTTAAAGAAAAAAATGACACCAGTCCTTCTCAAACTCTTCCAAAAAATAGAAGAGGGGAGAATACTTCCTAACTCATTCTATGAGGGCAGCATTACCCTCATACTACAGCCAGACAAGGACATCACATGAAAAGAAAACTACATACCAATATCCCTTATGAATATAGACAAAATTCCTCAACAAAATGTTAGCAAACAGTATTCAACAGCATATTAAAAGGTTAAACACCATGGCCATGTGGGGTTTATCCCAAGAATGCAAGTGTGGTTCAACGTAAGAAAATCAGTGTAATACACCACATTAACAGAATGAAGGAAAAGAATCACATGATTGTCTCATTTGATGCAGAAAGACATTTGACAAAATCCAGCACCCCTTCATGATAAAAACACTCAACAAACTAGGACTAGAAGAGAAATTCCTCAACATGATACAGAGCATTTATGAAAAACCCACAGTCAACATCATATTCCCACTTTGTTCTTTTTCAAGATTGTTTTGGTTATTCTAGGCCCCTTGCAATTTCATATGAATTTGAAGATTGGCTTTTCCGTTTCCACAAAGAAGGCTGTTAGAATTTTGATAGTGACTGCATTGAATCTGCAGGTCATTTTGGGTAGTACTGACATTTTAACAACATTAAGTCTTCCAATCTATGAACATGGGATGTTTTTCCGTTTATTTAGGTATTCGTTCATATCTTTCAACAACGTTTGTAGTCTTTGGTATACAAGTCTTTCATTTCTCTGGTTAAATTTATTCCTAGGTATTTTATTCTTTTTGATACTATTATAAATGGAATTGTTTTCTTTATACTCAATGGAAAAGGACTAAGAACTTTCAATCTAAGATCAGGAACAAGACAAGGATGCCCACTTTCACCACTGCTTTTCAACATTGTACTGGAAGTTCTAGCCAGAGCAATTAGACAAGAAAAAGAAATAACAGATATTCAAATCATAAAGAAGCAAAACTGTCCTTATTCATAGATGGCATGATTCTACATATAGAATATCCCAAAGAATGCACAAGAAAGCTACTAGAGCTACTAAATAAATTCAACAAAGTTGCAGGATATAAGATCAACACTCAAAAATCAATTGTATTTCCAAAACGGGACTAATGAGGCACAGCAGTCCAAGGACAAGGACTGGTAGGCAGGAGGGGTCAAGAAACATACTGTAAAGCTACAGTAGTCAAAACAGCATGATACTGGTGCAAGAACAGACATATAGACCAATGGAATAGAATTGAGAATCCAGAAATAAATCCATACATCTATGGTCAATTGATCTTCGAAAAAGGATGCAAAGTCCATTCAATGGGGGAAATAATAGCCTTTTCAATAAATGGTGCTGGGACAACTGGATCTCCACATGCAAAAGAATGAAGCTGAACCTGTACCTCACATCATATATGAACATTAACTCAAAATGGACCAAAGACCTTAATACTAGAGCTAAAAATCTTAAAACTCTTAGAAGAAAATATAGGTGTAAAGCTTCAGGACTTTGTTTTTGGCAATAAGTTCTTAGATATGACCCCAAAAGCATAAGCAACAAAAGAAAAAAATACATAAATTTTACTTCTGCAAAATTAAAAGCTTTTGTGCATCAAAGGACATTATCAAGAAAGTGAAAAGATAACCTACAGAATGGGAGAAAATGTTTGTAAACCATATATCTGGTAGGGATTTAATATCTAGACTATATAAAGAACTCCTACAACTCAACAACATACAGACAAACAACTCAGTTAAAAACTGGCCAAAAGACTTATATAGACATTTTGCCAAAAAAATACACTAATGGCAGCAAGCACATTAAAAAATATCAGCATCATTAATCATTAGGGAAATGCAAATCAAAACCACAATGAGGGTACTATTTTATACCCACTAGGATTGCTATTATCAGAAAAATGGAAAATAACTGTCTTAGGCTGTTTCTAGAGAAGCAGAACTAGTAAAGCGTATATATATATGAAGAGAGATTTATATTCAGGAAATGGCTCACACGATTTTTAGAGGCTGTAAGTCCCAAGTCCGTGAGGCAGGGAAGAAAATTCTCCTGATTCACATAGCTGCAGGGGCTGGTGAACCCAAGATCGGCAGGCCAGAGAGCAGTGCTGCCACAGGCTGTGAAGATTGACGACTGGCAGCCAAGACACTGGCAAGGTGCTAGCCTAAGTCCCAAAAACTGGAGGCCAGATGAACAGAAGCCAGCTGCAAGATCTGGAACAAGCAAAAGCCCTGGCAAAGTGAGCTGGAAGGAGGCAGGCTGGGGAGGGCAGAGAGATGAAGGCTAAGGGAGCAGTGAGCCACAGTGCTGCCACAGGCCCTCCCCCTGCCGGCACCACTCGGCAGATTCCATCATGAGGGTGATCACGTATCAGATTTCAACAGGGAGGTGACCACAACATTATACAACTGCCAAAACACTGAGAATCATGGCCCAGCCAAGTTGACACACAATCTCAACCAGCACAGTAACAAGTGTTGGAAAGGATGTGGAGAAATTGGAACCCTTATCCACTACTGATGGGAATGTAAAATAGTGTAGCCACTGTGGACAAGTTGGATAGTTCTTCAAAAAATTAAACATAGAATTACCATGTAACCCAGCAATTTCACTCCTAGGTATATACCCAAGAGAGTTGGTGTTCAAACAAAAACTTGTAAACACATGTTCATTGCAGCATTATTCACAATAGCCCCAAAATGGAAACAAACCAAGTGTCCATCAACAAATGAATGGATAAACAC
Organism: Trichechus manatus latirostris; assembly: GCF_000243295.1. NCBI lineage: Eukaryota > Metazoa > Chordata > Mammalia > Sirenia > Trichechidae > Trichechus > Trichechus manatus. The sequence continues at coordinate 4,158,549 of NW_004444098.1, read as the reverse complement.
AATTTTGTATACTACAATGGAATATTATTCAGCCATAAAGAGAAATGAAGTTCTGATACGTGCTACAACATGAATGAACCTTGAAAACATCATGATGAGTGAAATAAGTCAGACACAAAGGATAAATATTGTATGATCCCACTTTTACGAGGTATCTAGAATAGTCAAATGCATAGAGACCAAAGTAGATTAGAGGTTACCAGGGTCTAGGTGGATAGAGGAGGTAAATGGGGAGTTATTGCTTAACGGGTACTGAGTTTCTGTTTAGGGTGATGAAAAAGTTTTGGAAATAGTGGTGATGGTTGCACAACATGGTGAATGTAATTAATGCCACTGAATTGTACACTTAAAAATGGTTAAAATGGTAAACTTTATGTTATCTGTATTTTACCACAAATTAAAAAAAAAAAGAAATTAAGACATAATGTTTTATCTTTTAGATCATTAGTCAGTAAACTGGTCTGCAGGCCAAATCTAGTCCACTGCCTGTTTTTATAAATAAAGTTTTATTGGAACAAAGCCATTGCCAACTCATTTACGATTGTCTGTGGCTGCTTTCAAGCCACAGTGGCAGAGTTGAGTACTTGCAACAGTGATTGTATGGCCCACAAAGTCTAAAATATTTACTATCTGGCATTTTACAGAAGAAAATTTGCCCACTTCTAACTTAGACTTTTATACTTGTTGAACCAACTTTTAGACTTAGGCATACATTTTAATCATAAAATACATTTGTGTGTACATAAAAAATGAAGTATAAGGAAAATAACTTAGTGAACGTATTCCTCCGAGTTTTATACACAAAGTTTTATAGAGCTTGAATCTCTTGAATCACGCTGCAAGACAGTACCTGATGTCCATGATTTTCCACAAAATATTTTCCTCAGCGCCATAAAAAGTATTGGTGTTGCAGCATTGCTTGAACGAGTACTCCATGATTGCCTTCAGGATTTTCTGCCAAGCTACTGAAGCCCATTCTTCATGCCTTAATGCAGTTTCCTGATCTTCCCAGAAGGTTTGAACAGAGGTTTTTTTTAGTGACAGCCAGGCCTCATATTCCTTCCTTAAATGGTCATTAATTAGTTCATTGACTGAAAAATAGAAGAGTCCCCATTGTCCAGTCATAATCCCAGGAATAACATTGTGCATCTCAGGCAATGATAATGCTAGGCAGGTAGAGATTTGAAAATGCCATTCATTATTAGATGACTCTAGAGACTTTAACATGTAAAAGACTTGGGCATCTTAGATAGGTTGGTAGGTAGATAGATAGATTAGATAGATAGATTAGATAGATAGATAGCTGTCGTAAGTTCACTCTGACTCATGGCGACCTTATGTACAACAAAACAAAATGTTGCCAGTCCTGCATCATCCTCATTCCTCATGATTGCTGACATGTTCAAGTCCATCCTTCTGACTACTGTGCCAATTCATCTCATCGAGGGTCTCCTTTGCCCTTGCTGGCCTTCTGCTTCGCCAAACATGATATCCTCCCCCAGTGAAGGATCCTTCCTGATGATGTGTCCAAAGCAGGGGAGTCAAGTGATGTTCTGTGGGGATCCATAAGGTTTTCACTGGCTAATTTTTGGAAGTAGATCACCAGGCCTTTCTTCCTAGTCTGTCTTAGTCTGGAAGCTCCAGTGAAACCTGTCCACCGTGGGTGACTCTGCTGGTATTTGAAATACTAGCGGCATAGCTTCCAACATCACAACAACATGCAAGCCACCATAGTACAGCAGACGGATGGGTAATGGTTTGGGAAGGGAGGGAAGGAAGAATGAATTTACTCACATGTTCATGCAGGTCTTTTGAAAGTCAGGCACTACCTGTATACTTGAAAGTTTCCATTTTCTCTTTCCTTATTTTCCAGGTACAATAGACTTCCTACCAAGGCTCAGAGTGAAACCTTGCAGAGATGTTCTTAATAAATCTCTAGACTTTAAGTAGCTCCACTCTTCCAGGGGCCGTGATAATTCAGACTGATTTTAGTGATGCTTATTGGTGACGGAGGAGGTCACCTCCCATGGCTCAGGCAGCCCTGGAGCCCACACCAGGCACCAGCCTCAGCAGCCGCAGGATCCCTTGTGAACTTTGGAATTGACCTAATCCCTCCCCTCATTCCTGTGTGTAACATAAATGTCCTGTGGAATCCAGAAACACTTTGTTGGGTTAACAGGATGAGATCGGTTTTTGAGTGGCTTTCATTCACTGGTGTGGTTCAAAGGAGGGGCGCCTAATGAGCAGATGTTTCCACTTATTCTCAGATTTCTAGCTGATAGCACTGCACTTCAGAGAACAGCGAGTGCTTGTTAGAAAGCATCTGAAGGGCTGGTAAAGTGAAACTGCTCTTCCCTGGCTCAGGACACCCCAATTTTGGAGGTGCAAGAAACCCCTTTTTATTTCTCCAGCGTTTGGGTTCACCAGACTATGTTACCCCAAGTATAGCAGAGGAGGGCTGCTAATATCTGCTCTCTCCTAGTGGGTGGGACCCTACACACTGAAAAGGTAAAGGATTAGAACCAGTAGGGGATTTAGCAAGAGCAGCTGGCTTTGAAATGTGCCAGGTAAGGATTAGGGGTCGGTGGTAGGGCCTTTCTACTGGTGCACCCAGTTTGGGGTAGAAGTTCTACTTTTGGGCTTTATGACAGATGTGGTTATATAAGCAGCTTTCAAAATGAGAAATAAAGCCTTTGATTTTCCCATCTTTTGCTTTTGTGAGATCCTGGAGGCCTTTTAAAGAGCTGAGGCTGTTTCACACAGGAAAAGCAAGGGGGAAATTGGTTGCACTTTAAAGTAGAGCTTGGTGCATGTGCATTTATATCTTGTTCAAGTTGAAGAACTACCTTACAACTTGGCAAGATCCTGGAGATAAAAGCCAGGGTTGCCAGGTTGCGGGGGTTACTGATTCCATTTTTCGGAGTCTAAATAAAACAAAGAAGCCATCCTAGACTCAGAAGCCAACTCTAGATTGAGCTGTTCTCCAAGCATGACAATGAGCATGGGACATTGTGCCATCCAGGCATCATGACTGAAGGGTAACCCCGAGGTTTCTTGGTCTCATTAACTTGTGGGAACAAGGAAGGTCACATCGACAGAGATCAGAGTCTTGGGGATCAAAGAAGGGACTAACAATAGCAAACCCAACCTGGCTGTCAGCCTGGGCCATTCTCAGAGCTCAAGGGACTAGCCCCCAGAGGCTTCGTCCCTGCGTGGCTCCTGGTCATACCTCCTACCGATTGCCAATTTCCCCTCTTTCTGTCACCCCTAAACACACACACACTGGTTGCATCCTTTAGAGCAGCTCTCTTCCCTTGAATTTTTGCTAGCACAGAGAGTTACTGTATCATGTCATTGTTGCCCAGTATTGGTACATGGTTGATGCTGAGTTAGTCTTGTTTTAATCAACCCGTGGAATTGCAGAACAGTCTAGGTTGATCCTGACCCAGCAGGCTCTAATACCTTTGTTAAGGTCTTTCCTCCGGGTTAAATGAAGTTCAGATCTAAGTCCTTCTCTAAGAACCTCAGCTCCTGCCTCTCCTTGGAAACTGCTCAAACAAGAACCTACTCCTGTGTGCATATGAGTGAGCTTCATCTGGAGGGCTTGTTAAGACACAATGGCGAAACTCCATCCACAGAGTGTCCATTCATTAGGTCTGGGTGGGGCCTGAGGATTTGCATCTCTACCAAGTTCCCAGGTGATACTTCTTTTCCAAGGACCACACTTTGAGAACCATTCGTCCAGAAGAACAAGAGCCAGACAGAGAAGAGTCAGAGATGTGACAGTTGAGAGGGACTCCACCCACCATTGCTGGCTTTGAAAGAGATTATAAGCCAGGGAATGCAGGCAGCTCTAGAAGCTGAATCTAGAAGCTGTGGGCAAAACACAGCCAAATCCATTCGAGAAAAGAGACCTTTCTCTAAGGGAAACATCTGCAGAGATACCACTCTGCCTACAACCACTTTCTGCTTCACCACTGCAGCAGTTCTAGCAGTTCACACATCTCCTTAGTTAATTTTAGTCTCTACTTTACATTTGCGTAACTAAATGGTCCATTCAGGCGGCTTTTGCCAAATAAAATAACCCTCTGCCCAAAAATCATGTGTTCCGTTTCTACCCAGAAGAACTCCAAACCACTGCAGCTCCTGGGCCCAAAGATATAAAATCCAAACTTTGGTTGGAGCCCAAGCTCAAGATCTCTCTGCCTTTTCCCCTGACCAGAAGTCTCTGGAAGAAAGAAGATTTCTGTGATGAGGAAGCCTTAAGTGACTTCTGCTTAAAATAGCTGTGGTTGTATGAGACAGATAATTGGAAGGTGTTAACAGATCCTGCTCTCAGAGCTTGGTAGTAAATTAAGTCCAGGCTGTCCTCCAGCAGGTGTATTTGGTGCTTGGCATATCCTCTTCACGGCCAGCCACAGTGGGGGCGGCACAGAGAGCGGCCACAGGTGTGCTTCCGCATCTTGCTCCAGGGATCACCAGCTTTTCCCTGCAGCTGGATGGCAGTGAGGCCAGAAAGAAAAATGGCCTTAATATCCACATTCAAGGAAAGCCAGCCAAAGAGAAGGTCATCTGGAGCTTGAGCGGAGTGTTGGGAAACACAGGTGCATCAGTGTCAGGAAATGCCACGTTTCTCTCTTTTTCTAAATCAAGTTCAGCCTGGCTTAGCCACCGCCTGCCTGACTGGTGGGGTGTGCAGGGGAGAAGGTCTCTGTCCCTTCCCTTAGGATCACTTATGATAATTGAGACCATGTAAGCAGGGCTTCTGGTCCCCATTTCATCATGGCTGCAGCTGAGATGCTCATGGCCGCAGCTGAGATGCTCATGGCCCAAAATGGTGTTTAAAAGTGGGAGTCTTTTGGACAGCCTCCACTCCCTCCTGATAAGCAAGGCCTCCAGCCCTTCTCTTCGTCACTGCTCAGATGGTTCCAGGAGACACTTAACCACCTCTGGGGCCCAGGCTGGAGCACAGACTGGGGCTCCGGGGCTCCACTGCGCGTGGAACCCAGCAGTCTGCTATCTCAGACTCTCCCTGGTTTGGACCACTCCCTTCTCCCTCAACTTTTAGTGATTTCTCCACTCTAGACCTTCACAAGCTTAGGCTTTAGAATGGGAGTTGAAAAACTTTGTAACGTGCCATATAGTAGATATTTTACCATATGATCTCTGTTACAACTACTCAACTCTGCTGTGGTAGCGGGAAAGCAGCCACAGACAATCTGTAAATGGATGAGCGTGGTTGTGTTCCAATAAAACTTTATTTATGGACACTGAAATTTGAATTTCATATAACTTTTGTGTGTCACGAAATATTTTTTTTCTCAACCATTAAAAAATATAAAAACCATTGTTAACTCGGGGACCATACAAAACAGCCAATGTCAGGCTGGATTTGACTCATGGGCTATAGTCTGCTGCCCCTTGCTTTAGAAAACTAAAGCTTCTTAACTCTCCTCAGGGAAGAGGAAGCCCAGATGGCTAGGAAAAGATATAAAAGAGTCCCCCAGTTGGGTTATTTTTTCATTTTTTACATAATTTCGAATCACCCTTTGCAGTCTGGCCCTGACCCCCTTTCTATTCTGGTTCTCCCTTCCCCCCCAGACATCCTTTGGTACTCTAGCAAAGCACATTTGGTCATGATTCTCTAAGTCAGTGGTTCTCAAACCTTGGAGTAATCAGTATCACCTGGAGAGCCAATAAAGACCATGGAGTCCCACAGAGAGGGCCAGGCCTTTGCATTTTGATGAGTTCCTGGGTGATTACCATGCCCATTAGATTTTGAGACTCAGGCTATTCCTGTGTTTACTTCATGCTTCCCTGCCCTTAAACAAGTTATTTTCTTTGCCTGGAATGGTTTACCTTCTTCCTTCTTTTGGTTCACTTAACCTGATTCATACCCATCTTTGAAAAACTTTTAAAATCAGGTGGTAGTGCCTCTGGGCAGACTCCCTGATCCCTGTCTGATTTTGAGCAGGCTGTGTGTACCTTTCTGATGGCACAATTACCAGACCTTACTTGACTGAATGTTTAGTAGCTTGTCTTCTCAACCAGGCTGTAAGCTTCTAGACTGAAATTTGTCTTCTTTGATCTCGTATTTCTAAGCTAGCATCGTATCAGGCATATAATATAGATTCAATAAAAGCTGGTGGTAGGAATGAATGAATACACACAGAGAATGGATGGTTAGCATATGGAATGAGCAGGAGATGAAAGGTGTGGATAGAGATTTCTACCATTTTGGTCTTATGTAAGGATCCTAGTGGCACAACTGTTACGCGCTCAGCCGCTAAAGGTTGGCAGTTTGAACCCACCCAGCGGCTCCATGGGAGAAAGACCTGTTGATCTGCTCCTGTAAAGATTACACCATAGAAAACCCTATGGGGCAGTTCTGCTGTGTCACATGGGGTCGCTATGATTCGAAATGGACTCGATGACACCTAACAGCACCAACAGCAGGTCTTATTTACTTACTTTTGTTGTGAGCAGTGATCTACCTCGGTTTATTTTGCTTCCTCTTAATTCCTAGGTCTAAGTTGTCTACTTGTTAGTCCATACCTTAAATGCTGTAGACTGACTAGTGGTTGTCCAAATGTGGTCCCTGGACCAACAGCATCAGCATCACCTGGGGGCTTTTTAGAACTGCAGTTTCTCAAGCTTCGTCCCAGATCTACTGAATCAGAAACTCAATCCATGTTTTAGCAAGTCCTCCAAGTGATTCTGATGAGTACTTGTGTTTGAGAACCACTGTGGCTAGATTAACGAGCCCTGGTTGTGCAGTGGTTAAACCTCTCAGCTGCTAACCAAATGGTTGGCTGTTCGGATTCACCAGCTGCTCCGTGAGAGAAAGATGTGGCAGTCGGCTTGTGTAAAGATTTATAGCCTTGGAAACCCTTCTGTGAAGGTTTACAGCCTTGGGGCAGTTCTACTCTTTGAGTCAAAATTGACTCAAAGGCGGTGGGTTATACTTATGGATGTAATCCCATTTGGGAATAGGGTTTTCTTAATTTTGTTAATGAGGCCATATCAGTGTAGGGTGTGTCTTAAGCAGATCACCTTTGAGATATAAACCAAGCTGATTAGGCAGAGCAGCAAGCAGAGAGGGGGAAGAGAGATGCCAAGCCACGTGAAGATTGCCCAGGAGCAGAAGCTCAGAAGAGGCAAGGACCTTCCTCCAGAGCCCACAGAGAGAGAAAGCCTTCCCCTAGAGCTGGAACCCTGCATTCAGACTTCTAGCCTCCTAAACTGTGAGAAAATAAATTTTTGTTGGTTAAAGCCACCACTTGTGGTATTTCTGTTATAGCAGCGCTGGATAACTAAGACAGATCACTAGGCCTTTCTTCCGAGATGCTTCTGGGTGGACTCAAACCTCCAACTTCTTGGTTAGCACATTAATTGTTTGCACCATTCAGGATGCAGATTAATGTGGTACATAACAGTCAACAAAGCAGCAGTGTTTTGTATTTCAAACAATGTTGTTGTTGTTGTTGTTAGGTGCCGTGGGGTCGGTTCCAGCTCATAGCGACCCTATGTACAACAGAATGAAACACTGCCCAGTGCTGCGCCATCCTCACAATAATTGTTATGCTTGAGCCCATTGTTCCAGCCACTGTGTCAGTCCATCTCAATTGAAAACACCATGGCTTGGGTCAGGTACACCTTAGGCTTCAAGGTGACATCTTTGCTTTTTAACACTTTAAATAAGTCTTTTGCAACAGATTTGCCCAATGCAATGCATCTTTTGATTTCTTGACTACTGCTTCTATGGGTGTTGATTGTGGAGCCAAGTAAAATGAAATCCTTGACAACTTCAATTTTTTCTCCGTTTATCATGATGTTAGTTATTGGTCCAGTTGTGAGGATTTTTGTTTTATGTTGAGGTGTAATCCATACCGGAGGCTATAGTCTTCGATCGTCGCCAGTAAGTGCTTCAAGTCCTCTTCACTTTCAGCAAGCAAGGTTGTGTCATCTGTATAATGCAGGTTGTTAGTGAGTCTTCCTCCAGTCCTGATGCCCTGTTCTTCTTCATATAGTCCAGCTTCTCGGATTATTTGCTCAGCACACAGATTGAATAGGTATGGTGAAAGGATACAGCTCTGACGCACACCTTTTCTGACTTTAAACCACGCAGTATCCCCTTGTTCTGTTCAAATGACTGCCTCTTGATCTATGTACAGGTTCCTCATGAGCACAATTAAGTTCTGAAATTCCCATTCTTCGCAGTGTTATCTACAATTTGTTATGATGCACACAGTCGAATGCCTTTGCATAGCCAATAAAACACAGGTAAACATCTTTCTGGTATTCTCTGCTTTCAGCCAGGATATGATGATATCCCTGGTTCCATGTCCTCTTCTGAATCCAACTTGAATTTCTGGCAGTTCACTGTCGATGTACTGCTGCAACCGCTTTTGAATGATCTTCAGCAAAATTTTACTTGCATGTGATATTAATGATGTTGTTCTATAATTTCTCCATTTGGTTGGATCACCTTTCTTGGGAATAGGCATAAACATGGATCTCTTCCAGTCGGTTGGCCAAGTAGCTGTCTTCCAAACTTCTTGGTTTAGACGAGTGAGCACTTCCAGCACTGCATCCGCTTTGTGAAACATCTCAATTGGTATTCCATCAATTCCTGGAGCCTTGTTTTTCGCCAATGCCTTCAGCGCAGCTTGGACTTCTTCCTTCAGTACCATCGGTTCCTGATCATATGCTACTTTCTGAAATGGTTGAACGTTGACCAATTCTTTCGGGTATAGTGACTCTGTGTATTCCTTCCATCTTCTTTTGATGCTTCCTGTGTCATTTAATAGTGGAGCCTTGGTGACACAGTGGTTAACTGCTGTGACTGTTAACCAGAAGGTCAGCAGTTCGGATCCACGAGCCGCTCCTTGGAAACCCTACGGGGCAGTTCTACTCTGTCCTTTATGGTCGCTATGAGTCGGAATCGAGTCAATGGCAATGGGTTTGGTTTGAGTTTTTGATGTCATTTAATATTTTTCCCGTAGAATCCTTCACTATTGAAACTCGAGGCTTGAATGTTTTCTTCAGTTCTTTCAGGTTGAGAAATGCCGAGTGTGTTCTTCCCTTTGGTTTTCTAACTCCAGGTCTTTGCACATGTCATTATGATACTTTATCTTCACTAACTGCCCTTTGAAATCTTCTGTTGAGCTCTTTTACTTCATCATTTCTTCCGTTTGCTTTAGCTCCTCAACGTTCAACAGCAAGTTTCAGAGTCTCTTTTGACATCCATTTTGGTCTTTTCTTTCCTTCCTGTCTTTTAATGACCTCTTGTTTTCTTCATGTATGATGTCCTTGATGTCATTCCACAACTCGTCTGGTCTTCGGTCATTAGTGTTCAAAGCGTCAGATCTATTCTTGAGATAGTCTCTAAATTCAGGTGGGATATACTCAAGGTTGTACTTTGGCTCTGGTGGACTTCTTCTAATTTTCTTCAGTTTCAACTTGAACTTTCATATGTGCAATAGATGGTCTGTTCTGCAGTTGGCCCCTGGCCTTGTTCTGACTGATGACATAGAGCTTTTCCATCGTCTCTTTCCACAGATGTAGTAGATTTGATTCCTGTGTACTAAATTGGGATTGACAGGTTGCCTTAGAAACACAAAAAATACAAAGAAACATGGTATTTTGAAAAATCTAGTAGTAGTGAAAAAGATAAACCATAAGGTGATTTTCTTCTATGTGGCTTGCCATAGTCAAATCTGGAAAATGCAGTTTCTCAGATCCTTGGGAAGAAAAATGGCTTAATAAGAACAACAAAATATAAATTTGATTAAAATAAAAATGAATCATTTATTTTAGTGTGACATTTGGTTTTCTGTGGATGAATAAAAATAAAAAGCCATTACGAGTGGTTATTTTTCAAACACTTAGATGAACTGCTCGCTAATGAAAAGATACTATTAGTTAGTGCCCCTTAAATACTAATAAGTCTGGAAGCTTTACCTAATGCGTTATAGGTGATGGTGGTTATATGAATCTTAAACCAATTATTCATTCCAAAGTATTCATACAGGAAAAAGGAAAATAGTGGCGTTTTCATGCAACAGGGTTGGCCAAGGGTTGATCATCATTGGGCGCTGGGTACATGGGGATCTATTAAGTTTTCTATTTTCATGTATGCTTGAAATGTTCTGTAATAAAAGCTTTAAAATATTTATTACAGTTTATTGTTTATACCTGGTGTACTAAGCTGAGTGGTAAATACAGAAAAGTGCAAAAGATCCTTCTAGCTCTCAGTATGCAAGGCAAAATCAAGATGCATGTTCTAATGCATTTATCTGCCAGCTCATATTAATAAATTTTTTTATATGAATTGAAGGTTACTGCTTGTATGTGTCCAAACTTTGGAAAGCAATTTTTGGAGAATTCTCTCCAAACTGTTACCTCCTGCCTTGTGTTTTTTAACTTGGTACAATGAACATATTTTAGCCTTTTCCTGATAACTCAAGTTCATTCTCACTTCAGACATCAGTCTGTTTTGTGCTCCTACAGTGAGTGATTGCCTTGGAGGTTGTTCATTCCATCAACAAACGTTTGCTGATGATGGGCCAGGCACTGGAGGTATAGCAGTGAACAAAGAGATGAGAATCCCTGCCTTGCTGGTGCTTACATTCTACTGGCTGTCAAGATGTTTAGGGTGGCTTAGGTGAGCCCTTGGAGCAGGGGTGGATTAACCAGTCAGCATAGTATGCACAGGCTTGCATTGAGCAATGTATGCATGGACTTAAGTGTATTTACTTGCTAATCTATGGTGAGCAATTTTACATGGGTTTCACCACATCTTTGCTGTGGTGGGGGCAGGTGAAATTGTGCACTGCAGATGGGTGGGAAGGCACAACTGGGCCCGTGCATACCTTGTTTATTGGGTAATCCGGCCCTGCCTTTGAGTGAGAAGAGACACCAAATAGCTCGGGGTCCTGTCCTTTTTCTGGCTCTCCTATCTGTTCTTTGTAGTTTATTTAGTTGTTTTCTTTCCTTTTGCTGAGTCACCATTTTTTACTCCTCAGTTTGCCTGTGTAAGTGTTTTTCAAACTCAGTTTAGTCTTTCTTGCCCGGCATTCAGGTCATTGGTACTCTCATCACTCTCTGATCACTAGGTTTGCTAGAAATGTGTATAAAATAAGACACACTAGACTTTGAGTAAATTCCGAGTTGCTTGTTGGATGGCTGCTGCCCCCCGCCGCCGCCCGCCAATTACTTTTGTGTTTCTAATTGTGTTCTAGATAGCTGAGGTCTCTAAATGCACGATTCACTCATTCAGCATTTACCAAATGGCTATTAAGCACTTATTATGTGCCAAGTAAGGAGCCCTGGTGGCTTAATGGTTAAGTGCTCGGCTGCTAACCAAAAGATTGGTGGTTCAAACCCCCCCAGTGGCTCCGCAGAAGAAAAGACCTGGTGATCTGCTCCCATAAAGATTACAATCTAGGAGACTCTATGGGGCAATTTTACTCTGTCATATAGGGTTGCTGTGAATCGAAATTGACTCAATGGTACACAACAACATGTGCCAAGTAGTATTCTAGGAGCTGTGGATACAGGGTATAAAATATGACCAGGGTCTTTGCCCCGAGGGCTAAGGGAAGATACACGAATATGCAATACCATATGATAGATGGGGAAGTATTGGAAAAGGTACCTCATGCAGGCTGCAAGCTGGAGTTGGGTGGTCAGGGAAGGCTATGGAATCCTGGAGGGGTTAAGGATGTATTTACTTATAGACTTGTGAAGTTTGATGTGCTTCTGAGACATGCAAGCGGAGACATCCTGTAGACAGTTGGGGTTTTACTTATCTATTATGACATAATCAACCACCCTAAAACTCAATGCCATAAAATAACAGCAAGTCCTTGGCTGGTCTTGCACGGGCTCACTTGTGTGGTTGCGTTAAGCCTGGAGGTCAGCTAGGCTGGAAGATCTAGGAGATCCTCACTTGCTTGATGGGCAGTGGGTCCCAGCTGTTGATGGGGAATCTGGGTTCTCTTCCACATGGCCTCTGATCATCCAGGAGGCTAGACCAGCTTCCTTCCTTACACAGTGGTCTCTGGGCAGCATTCAAAGAGGGAAGAGCAGCAGCAAGGTCTCTTAAGGCCTAGCTTTGGAAGTTCAATAACGTCATGAAGCCACATGCTTTCGGCCAAAGCAAGCCAAAGACCAATCCAGGTTTGAGGGATGGGAAATGGACTCAAAGGGCCTTTGTACACAGGATGGAAAGAGTCCATGGTCAAATTCTGTAATCTTACACCACAGTTGGATAGATGGGTCTGAATCTCAGGAGAGCAATTTGGATAGAAGAAAGAGATTTGGAAATTATTGACATATAGATTAGAGGCTTGTAAATCCTGGATGCACATCAGACTCCCCTATGGAACAGGGGAGGTTTTTCATATGCTCCAGAAGCCAAACTGGCAAATAACTATGCAAGAAATAAAAGCTCCAAAATGTTGGGCAGGAGAATTCAAGACTTCATAGAGAAATGAGGCTGACTGGACACCAAGGAGTGAAAAATAAAACCTCATTCCCTGTGGTGATTCCATAGAAACTAGGTCAACAAATCAGCCTTTATTTCAGGGCTTCGAACTGGTTCAGTCATGGCTGATGAAGTGAAACTGGAACAGACCCGAATTTTTACAGTTTCAGTGAACCAGAGTGATAACCCGAACAGTAAAGATTACGGGGTGAAGCCCTGGAATGGGATACTCAGAAGAGTCATAGTGAGCCCTTTCAGAAGCTTGATGTGTGAGGTTGGGTTATTGGCAGGACTGTGGAGAGCGACACACATTCAAAACAGCATGGTCGGCAGCCACCTTTGAGTGGGGCACCACTGTTTCTGACTCTACTCAAAATCCCACAGGTAAGAGATTTGGTTGCTATGCAACACATATGCTGCCGTTGTTTTCTAACAAGGATATTAGGTTTCTAGTAGGGCTTTGACTCATAATTTTTCCTGTTCTGGTTGTTGTTCCAGTTCTCCCAAATTTTAAAAAGTTTGCTCTGTCCTGGTTTCGCTTCCTCAGCCATGACTGAACCAGGAATAACCAGTTTGAAGCCCTGCTTTATTCCTAGCCCTAACCATAAAGTCCAGTGCCTGTCACAGGGATTTATTATGTTCAATGAAGAATTTGTAATAAAATTAAAACTTAATGAATTCTTAAATAGCCTCTGTAGTATTCTAGCTTGCATGCTGTCTTGCTAGCATAGCTTTTATTTATTTATTTTTTAATGGCATATTTGTTTCTCAGAATTCTTTTAAACATGAACTGGGTTCAAGGCCCATGTTTGCCATAAATCGTCAGGAACAAGATGAAATTTAGCCTGCCAGTCATCTGCTTGTATTAGATATGGGAGAAATGAGGGAACTCTCTCCAGGGAAGTTATAGCAGAACTTCTGAAGAACCTTGAACAAGAAAATATTGCTTAGCAAGTGGGGAGATTTTACTCTTTCTTAGTGCTCTCAACCCTCTAATGCTATACTGCCCAGCCACTAGTCACGTGTGGGTATTTATATTTAATTTTAAATTAATTGAAATTACCAAAGGCAACTGGCTCAAACCAAGTTCTACCAGTCTTGAGTTGACTGATAGCTTGGTTTGAGCCAGTTGCCTTTGGTAATATCATTTTAGTCTGCTTTAATAGACAAGTTCCATCCAAAGTCAAGGGAGGAAGAATCCTCTTGTAGGTCACGGTGGGAGGTTGCATTCAATCTGGATATTGACAGTCAGGATATTGCACAGGATGTTCAGGGATTTAGAAACTGGATAAAAGATAAGAGAAGAAACTGGGGTCTAACCTAACAATGGAGAATTGTTCAGGATGTGAGTGTAGCTGTCTTCAAGTATTTGAAGGCCTGTTATGTGGGGGAGGTGTGATTTACTTGAATAGTTCTAGAGGATAGAAATAGAACTAATAGGTGTATGTATGTTGTTGTTAGGTGCTGTTGAGTCAGTTCCGACTCATAGTGACCCTGTGTACAACAGAACGAAACACTGCCCGGTCCTGCACCATCCTCACAATCGTTGCTATGTTTGAAACCATTGTTGTAGCCATTGTGTCAATCTGTCTCATTGAGATGTATGTATAAAAGAATTAAAAATTATTATAACTGTTTTGAAATGGACTGCCTTATGAACTAGTGAGTTTTCCACAACGAGGTGTTTAGAGAAAGATGATGATCCATCTATATGCAGGTTGAAGAATGTATTCTGTTACTGGATGGAAGTTGGAAAGATAACCATCCAAGTTGCTGTTACACTATCAGATTGAGAACTAGGTTGCAAGTAAGAGAAATCCCAGGGAATTTGTCTTCAGGTTATGGTTTCTCTGTCTCTGCCTCTCAACTCTATTTCTCTCTAGGTTAGTTTCATTTGCAGACAATCTTTCCTCATGTGGGGGCCCCTGGTAGCTCGAGGCTTGTATTTTTATAGCTGCAAAAGAGTATTCTTCTTCCCTGGTGATACCAACAAATGATACCAGATCAGCTCTGATAAACTCTATTCATCTCTGAATATAAATATATAGTCAGGTGATGACACACTCTCTTTGACCAGGCCCAGGTGACATGTCTACACCCTGAGCTAAGAGTAGAGTCAGCTCTTCTCAGCCTGTAAGGACCAGGAGAGGAGGGGATAATTTCAAAAGGAAGAACAGGTGGCGTTCCCTGAAGAAGGGGGAACAGATGCAGGATAGTCAAATAATCAATGTCTACCCTGTTTACTAAACAGCAGTTACGGAGGATGTGGAAGAAGCCACTCAAAGTAGCAGAAGTCTTAATCTGGAGATTTTACATATAAGTAAACAGATTTCTTTCACCATAAAGGGTTTGCTAAATTTTTTAATTCCATTTTCTCAGGTATGCAAGTGAGAATTTATATATGTCTCATTCGTATTCAGCATAAAATCTTTTATTCTTAGCATGAGCTACTTAAGAAACTATCTCTCAGTATTCCAAGATCCAACACTTATTGCCCTGCCTTGAAATTATGTGAATGCAACGAAGAATGTTCCCTGGAACCTAATTATGTTTCTCAGACCCACCTTCCATCCAAAACTTTGTTGAGTTTCTTAGGGGGAAAATATATAGATAGACAGACAGACAGACAGACATATATATACATTTACTTTTTGTCTTGGTCAGTCCTGCTGCTGAACCAGCACATGTTTTCTAAGCTCTGCTCAAAAGTTGATGTTTTTGGTGAAATCATGGGCCAAACACCTGGAAAGGCAAAGAGGCAGAACCGTGTAGAGTTTGTAATGGATTCACCGCCTACATCTTCGTTTCAACCAAAAATTTCATTCTAATCCAGTTAGAGCTGAACTTTTTCTTCCTGTCAAATTTGACACTTTTTGGGAATTTAATTAACTAGTAATTTTATTTCAGTCAGTTTAGGAGGGGGTGGCAGGGGACAGTTGATTACAGTCTACCCCTGTTGGGGTTCCATTGAGCTTATGGAGAAGGCTGTCCTGAAATTTGCGGTCCCCAGGCAGAAGTTAAAAGCATGATCTGGAGCCAGGCTTCTGGGGTTCAAAGCCTGGCTCTGCCCCTCATAAGCTACATTTCCTTGGGCCAGTTACCCTCTCTGAGCTTCCATTTTTTTCATTTGTAAAATGTCATTGTTGGTATCTGTGTGTCAATTCACACCATGGAAACAGTAGAAAATACTTACCTCTCCACGTCCACCATACCTGCTGAGTTTTACAGTATACATTTTTCTGAGTCATTCAACCAGGACCCTAGAATAGAAAATGAGATGAGGATTCCTTAACTTCCTCTGAATATAAACAATGTATCAATTAGTAATATGATTGCCTGAGATATGTCTCATTGGCATGCATGCACATTGGTTGATGTCTATCCAACATCTGTCCTTAATCAGTTTGGCTCATCCTCCACATATCCACAAGGCATCCATTTACATTGGTTGACTTCCATCCAACATCTGCCCTTGACTCGTCCTCCACAAATCTATGTATTTACATTGATTGGTGTCCACCCAAGAGTTGTCCTTAACCAGCATGACTCATCCTGTACAAATGTAAGAGGCATACATTTACATGTACATGTGGGTCGACTTGCACTCACTACTTGTCTTTAACCAGCATGGCTCATCTTCCCTAAATCCACAAGTCATACTTATACATTGGTTTACTTCCACCCAACATCTGTTCTTAATCAGTGTGGTTCATCCTCCCCACATCCATGAGGTATACATTTATGTAGGTTGACTTCCACCCAACATCTGTTCTTAACCACCGTGGCTCATCCTCCACAAATCTATGGTGCATGCACTTACATTAATTGAAAGTCCAAGATGATAGTCTTTCTACCTCTGTTTTCCTATCTCAAACATAAGTCCTTACTAGAATAAAGAAGTCCTAAGGCTTCTGGTGGAAACCCTGGTGGTGTAGTGGTTAAGAGATATGGCTGTTAACCAAAAGGTCAGCAGTTCAAATCCACCAGCTGCTCCTTGGAAACCGTATGGGGCAGTTCTACTCTGTTCTATAGGGTCGCTATGAGTTGGAATTGACTGGACGGCAAGGGTTTTTTTTTTTTTAAAGACTTCTGGAGAAAGAGCTGTTTCAAGGGAGGATCTTTATTTTCTGATCTGTGGTCTCAGAGATTGAAATCTGGTCTAAGAATTACCCCAAAGAATTTTTTTTTCCAAAAATATCTGGATTTTGACAGTTTTCAGGTTTGTGCTTAGCTTTGGTTCTTCTTGACGATTTTAATATAAATCGTAGAGAGTAAGGGCTTGATCACCTCTTGCTGTCATCCGTGGTGGCAGTGTGTTTCCCCACTTGACAGGCACTTACGGTCCACAGCTTTTTAAGGCATACACACCAGTGTAGTGTTCTTCAGAATATAAATAGAAGCACTGAAAATACTCTTGGAGCTTTCTAAATTGCCTTCCCTGAACAAAGTTAGAAATTAAAGTTGGGTTGAGGTGTCTGTCTTTGGCTCATTAAGTCTTTCACTGTTTTCTCTGAAATGGCAGGTCACCTGGGACAAATCAAAGAAATGTTTTTTTTTAAATTCCCTGAAAATCAGAAGGGCACAATTTTCCGATCATTTTTCATTATTCTTTACTAGGAATGCACACTGAAAATGGAACATATCGCCTGGGTGGATTAAGGAAAAAGAAAACATATTTATGCTTGTGTTCATTGACTAGCAGAATAGTCGCAACACAGTTGGATTTTTAAAAAGTCCCGAGCTGCTTTCCCATCTTTGCGAACAGAACTACGCTGATTTAAAGCATATACCACTGCTTTAGAGAACAAATCCTACACACCAAACAAATGCACTTTTGGAGGAAGGCTCCTGAGGAATATTTGCCTGCCTTGACAGAGATGGCACTGAGCCCCCACTGTGAAGTCCCAGGCACACAAACACTGCGTGGTAAACAACTACTGAGTTTGATTTCAAAGTTCAAGTCCCATCAGTCATTGTCCCCCAGTGGCTACACACGTACTGAAAGGGATAAATACCCCCATTGTGTGCCCAGCCTTGATATAAATCGCAATACAAGCCATCGCCCAGAGCTATAGAAAATTACAAGAGTTCTGCCCATGCATTTCCCTTCTGTGAGCCAGAGAGTGTACCAAGATGGCACCAGTAAGTGTTCATGTAAAAACTAAGGTTCCCATCACAGAAGAATATTTCATGACCATACATATGTGAGACAACAGACAGCACCTGAGCTCCTACATAAAAGGATTCATTCAAGACTTAGGATGAGGGGTGTGCATGTCTACCTTGAAAGTGGCTATTTTCCAGGGGTGAGCAAATGGCTCACTTGGGAGACTTTATAGAGGATAGGGGCCAGGTTCCACCCTACACCCACCGAATTGGAATTCTGGAGATGGTGTTCTGGCATGGGTATGAAGATAACGCCCCACAAGTGAATCTCATGAAGAATGACTGGAGCAAGATGAAACCTAGAACCTTCTCCACCACGTTTAGACCGAATGCAGGACTGACTCTTCCAAGATTTGTGCTACATTCATAATTTTCGCACCCACACCCCCAATTTTTGCTTCCCATTGGTTATTCATTCTCACAATTCCTGGAATGGAAAACAACTCGAAGGAACAAACTGTTCACTCAGTGATTTTTAAAATGTCACTGCAAATGTAAGCAGTTCTGGTTTCAGGTGAGTTACAAGGGGGAAAAATGGAGGGTTAATGTGGTGATAGTTTAAAGAACTAAATTTATTCCCAAGGGCTCCATTCATCAAATATCACTATAACTTTATTGCATATTCACCAGAAATCATTGCATTTTGGTAGTTTTTGAATTCCATTACCTGGGGTCATAAAATTCCCTCTAATAAATCACAGCTGTCACGTCCAGTCTGGTTAAAGAGAATGACAGATGATCTGCAGCCTTGGAGATGATGTTGGCTGCCCATTATTTCACCTATGAAAGATGATTAAGTGATTATAAAAGGAAATCCATAGGTACAGTTACAGGGCCCCACATCATAAATTAAAATTTTAAAGGTGAGTAATCTGTGTTTTCCATGGCTTTTATCATTTGCATACTCTTCCTTGCAGTGCCTCGGTACCAAAGCAATTCACCTCCCTACTTTGTGTGAAATAACTTTTTAAAATCTCACCAACCATACAAAACACCATGACCATAAAATTCACGAGTCAGATTCCTCCCTGCCAGTAAGCTAGGTGCCCCACTAGAATGTCTACATATCATGAAGCACGGCATGCTTATCAAAAAATGAAGTGGTAATGGTTAATTTGTCCTTCCTTCTGTCCTACTTTCATAATACTTAAAGGGTTCTATATTTCTGTACTTCTTTATGGACTCTCCCAAATTGCTTGCTGGTGCTATTTCAGTTTTACTTATTATATGTCATATAATAATACAAGAGCATGCCAAAGCAGGACTTAAATAATTTCTGATGATGACAGCACCAATATATTTTGACACTTTGGCTTTTCAAGATTGGTAACAGTGAAAAGACCAGACTTAATGGTCTGACTGAGACTGGAGGATCCCCAGAAAGCATGGCCCCTGGACTGTCTGTCAACCCAGAACTAAAACCATTCCCAAGGCCAACTCTTTAGACAAAGATTAGACTGGACTATGGGACATAAATTGATACTCGTGAAGAGTGTGCTTCTTAGCTCAAGTAGATACACGAGGCTAAATGGGTAGCTTCTGTCCGGAGGTGAGATGAGAAGGCAGAGAGGGTTAGGAGCTGGTTGAATGGACACAGGAGATCAAGGGTGGAAAGGAAGAGTGTGCTGTCACAGTATAGGGAGTGCAATTAGGGTCACATAACAATGTGTGTATAAATTTTTGTATGAGAGACTAACCGGAATTGTAAACTTTCACTTAAAATACAACAATAATAATAAAAAAAAGATTGGTAACAGTGACTTCTTAACCAACAAAATATTAAATAAAGCTGAGGCTCTAATGTGTCTTTGGCATGCAGTATGATGATAAAAAGATAATTTTATTAAAAGGAAAATAAATAATGATGCTTCCATTCATAGAGTGAGAACAGGGTTTTGAATTCTGGAAAAGAAAGAAAACTGCATTATGATTGTTTTTTGTGTGTGGTTTCCTTTCTCCCTCCAATTGCACCATTGCACAATATCTTTTTTCTCCAACTTTTGGGAGAAAAGTTTATCTACAAATGTGTCACTCCATCTTCAGATTTTCCCTGTAACGTGTCCTTTATATCTCAGCAAAGGTCGTGCACAGTAGGTGGCACAGGGACTAAAGTCAGGAGTGTTTGGGGGGCATCTGGAAAACCTAGTGGTGTAGTGGTGAAGAGCTATGGCCGCTAACCAGAAGGTTGGCAGTTTGAATCCACCGGCTGCTCCTTGGAAACCCTATTGGGGCAGTTCTGCTCTGCCCTAGAGGGTCGCTGTAGGGTCACTGTGAGTCGGAATCGACTCGATGGCAACGGGTTTGGTTTGGTTTGGTTTGATTTGGTTTCTTTTTAGAAAACCTCGAGCGAGAACAGCAGCGTGGAAAAGGAGGCAAGAATGTAAGTAAATATGGTTTTTGGAGGGTCTGAACCGTATTTCACTGTTTTAGAAGAAACTGACCACCTAATAAGTGAAAAAAGTACCCAGGTCCTTTGTACCTTGCTCTTCCACCCCCATTCCTATGCATCCTTCTCAGCTGGATTCCAGTTCACCTTGCTTTTGATGGAGCCTTTTCCAACTTCTCATGCCCATGTAGTTCCCAATCAAAAACCCGTTGCCGTCGAGTCGATTCCGACTCATAGTGGCATTATATGACAGAATAGAGCTGCCCCGTAGGGTTTCCAAGGAGTGGTTGGTGGATTCGAACTGCCGACCTTTTGGTTAGCAGCCCAGCGCTTAACCACTGCACCCCCGGGGCTCCTATTTTCCAGTAGTCCTTCATAAATGTTTTTACATTATCAACTGCATGGTAGTATATTTTAGTCATTTCCGGTCAGTCTTCTCTAGATGAGGATTAGTTTCTTTCGAGCAGGGTTGGATCAGATTTATTTTTGTTTCCACAGAAAAGAAATGACTCCATAGCAGAGTGCCTGGACAGGAGGCCGTGGTCAGCAGTGTTTGTTGAATGTCTGTCTAAATTTAAGAATGAAAATTGTAGACAAAAATCCTCGAAAATATTTACCTGATGTCATTCTTGGGCAGTGATTTTCAAAATGCAGGTCCTGGCTTGTTAATGAGTTATGTCAATTTAAGTGGGTGGCAACTAGCATTTTATAGTGAAGTAGAATAGAAGTAAATAGAAAAAAAAGAAAGTGTCACAGTGTATCACACATAGTAAGGATATTGTCTAAGTAGGAGTCCCCGGGTGATGCCTACAGTTAACGCACTTGGCTACTAACCAAAAGTTTGGTGGTTTCAGTCCACCCAGCGGTACCTTGGAAGAAAGGCCTAGTGATCTAGTTCCAAAAAATCAGCCACTGTAAACCCGATGGAGTACTGTCCTACTCTGACACATATGGGGTCACCATGAGTCAGAGATGACTCAATGGAAACTAGTTCAACTGGTTATTGTTTCATGTAAGTAAATGTTTGGTGAAACTCTCATTTGTGTATGTGTATGTATATATATATATATGTACACATGCAAATATACGTGTGTGTATATTGGGATATTTCTGTATGTGTTTGTACAGTTACAGATATTGTATGTGTGTGTACTGGGTTGAAATTTAAAATTTACTTCTTTTTATGAACTGTAGTCAGCGAACGCTGTTCTAGATCATAGGGACTCAAGCACGTTGGCAAAGTGGGCAGGGAAGTGCCCTCACCTGTAGAGTGGTTGTTGGTATCTTGTACTGCAGACACTCACACATAGCCTTCTGGAATAGCGAAGATTGGCAGTGGTTGTGAAAAAGAGCTGGAGTTACATTCATGTGTTGAGTCTGTATCATTTGCAGTGTGACGCAGCGGTTAAGAGCCTGGGGTCTGGAGTCAGCCGACCTAGACTGGAATCCCAGCCTCACAGCCTACTGGCTTAGTGGATTTTGGCAAGTTAATACATCTGAGTCTTACACCCTTGTCGCTAAGGGCGGCATGTCTCCTAAGTTTGCTATGGGGATTCAGTGCAATGATGTGATGAAGTGCGTAGTGCAATGCCTGGCATTTTCACATAGTACATGTCAGTTGTTATTGTAACTTCTGATAATAATAAGTTATTATATTAGAACCATCCACTTACTAGCTGCTTCCCCTTGGACTGCGTACTTAGCTTCTCTGCACCACAGCTTCTGCATCTGTAAAATGGGAGTGTAACAGCACCTATCCCATAGGGTTGTTTAAAGAGAGAAAAAGAACTAGCAGAAGTATTTAGAATTGTACCTGGCACACAGTCAGCACTATGTAAGTCACTGTTGTTGTTATAATATGTGTTCGGCTCTAGAGAACAGCTTGTCAGTCTCCTGTAAGTATTTCTGGGATTCAGGTGTAGTTTCAGAGACATTTACAAGGAATATGCCATTGAGCAAAGGTTTTAACTGAGCACAGGGTGGCAAATGCTTTGGTCTGAAACTTTGCTTCAAAATATAAATGAGCACACAATCCACAGTGTATTTCAGTGAAATCTTTGCTGGACACTCACCATATAAAAATGCCACATCCCTTCTTGTCCTGCTTATGCCTTGCCAGATGTTTCTTTGCCCCAACTAGGAGTAGCACAAGCATCACGAACAAGTAACACTGTGTTGGGCGGTACATCAAAGTCTAGCATTCAAGAAAATCATTTTCTTACACAGTTCCTTGATACAAAGAACCTAGCATTTCAAGCTTTGTCCTTCTTTAGCTAAAAATGAAATGATTATGAATTACTCTTTCTTTACTGGAGAGCTTTCCCCTCAAGGTGTTAGCCTGCTTTGGGTTTGTTTTGAATGAGCTGTGCCTCTTCTCTGCCTGTCGAAGCAACTGTACCACATTTTGAAACACAACCAAGATTTCTGGGCACATTCCTCCGGCTGGAGCTTAGAGCAGTGGCACCACTGTGACCAGCCTCCATGCCACTGGATACTATATGACATGGACATCTGTGACGATTTCATTAGCTTGCCTTTGTTATTCCTGCAGTGGTAGTGAGGAGAGGTGGTAGTCTTTGGTTACCAACAGGTGGTTTGAAACTTTGCCCAAAGCAAGCTGTAGCATGGCAGCTGATAACCCAACGTGTGAAGATGGCAGCCGCAGTGCCAGTGAAGTGAGGCCTGGTGTGGCTACAGCAAGGATTCTGTGAACTTTATGTGGTCGTTTCTCCTTCACCTTGACAGTCGAGCATGACAAAGGATTAACCTCCATGCTGTCTGCTCCCCCTGTGTCTTAATGTAGTTTCTCGAGAGGAGCAAAACCAGCAAGACATATAAATACGTATACTGCGTGGATACTGGGTGGTTTAAAGTCAGGAAAAGTGTGCGTTAGGGTTGTACCCTTTCACCAAATCTATTCAATCTGTATGCTGAGCAAATAATCCGAGAAGCTGGACTATATGAAGAAGAACAGGGCATCAGGACTGGAGGAAGACTCATTAACAGCCTGCGATATGCAGATGACACAACCTTGCTTGCTGAAAGTGAAGAGGACTTGAAGCACTTACTGATGAAGATCAAAGACCACAGCCTTCAGTATGGATTACACCTCAGCATAAAGAAGACGAAAATCGTCACAACTGGACCAATAAGTGACATCATGATGAACAGAGAAAAGATTGAAGTTGTCAAGGATTTCATTTTACTTGGCTCCACAATCGACACCAACGGAAGCAGCAGTCAGGAAATCAAAAGATGCATTATGTTGGGCCAATCTGCTGCAAAAGCCCTCTTTAAAGTGTTGAAAAGCAAAGATGTCACCTTGAAGACTAAGATGCACCTGACCCAAGCCATGGTGTTTTCAATCGCCTCATATGCATGTGAAAGCTGGACGATGAGTAAGGAAGACCTAAGAAGAGTTGATGCCTTTTAATTATAGTGTTGGTGAAGCATATTGGATATACTGTGGACTGCCAAAAGAGCGAACAAATTTGTCTTGGAAGAAATACAGCCAGAATGCCCTTAGAAGCAAGCAACTTCGTCTCACATACTTTGGACAAGTTATCAGAAGGGATCGATCCCTGGAGAAGGACATCATGCTTGGTAAAGTAGAGGATCAGCGAAATAGAGGAAGACCCTCAATGAGATGGATTGACACAGTGGCTGCAACAATGGGCTCAAGTATAACGAAGATTGTGAGGATGGTGCAGGACCAAGCGGTGTTTTGTTCTGTTGTACGTATGGTCGCTATGAGTCGGAACCGACTCGATGGCACCTAACAACAACAACAGCAGCAACATATATATATATATGTAATGTATATGGAGCCCTGGTGGCACAGTGGTTAAGAGCTCAGCTGCTAACCAAAAAGGTCGGTTGGTAGTTCAAATCCACCAGCAGCTACTCTTTGGAAACCCTCTGGAGCAGTTCTGCTCTGTCCTATAGGGTCACTATGAGTTGGAATCAACTTGACGGCAG
>NW_004444098.1:4070807-4134429 GCF_000243295.1 Trichechus manatus latirostris | reverse complement strand
GAGAGAGAGAGAGAGAGAGAGAGAGAGAGAGAGAGATTTACTTCAAGGAAATGGCTCACACAACTGTGGTGGTTGGCAAGTCTCAAATCCGTAGATCAGGCAGCAGGCTGGAGGCCTCTGCTGATTCAAGGGATTGCAGGAGCTGGTCTGTAGTTCAGGCAGCAGGTGAGAGGTTTCTGCAGGCTTTCATCTCAGGAACCTAGGAACTGGAGGTCAGGTGATGAAAAGAGTACAGAGTTGAGAAAGAGAGTGAGCTTTGCCAGAATATCCTTTTACATTTTGGATGCAGGCCACACCCCCAAGGAAACTCCCCTTTCAACTGATTGGCTGATCACATCAGCTCACATCATGGAAGGAGATTACATTGTGGAAGAGCAGCCAGTCCAGCGTCTGCCAAAGCATTGAGAATCACAGGCTAACCAAGCTGACACATAATATTAACTCTCATACTCTCCCTCTAAAGATGACAGCTTGGGTACCTCGGTAGTCGGTGTTTCCAAGTTTAACTAAACATGTGCCACATGTTGAAGAACAATGATTCTCAAACTTTAGCGTCCATCAGAATCACCTGGCAGGTTTGTTAAACTCAGATAGCTGGGCCCTATCCCTAGAGCCTCTGATTCATCAGGTCTTGGGTGGACCTGAAAATGTGTGTTTCTAACTAGTTCCCACATGATGTTGATGCTGCTGGCCCAGGGACCACACATTGAGAACTTTTGCTGTAGAAGAAGGTCTACCTAGATAACAGAAGAACTTAGAGGAAGGCGATAAGCTGCTAGAAAGTATTACATGTGTTTTAGTGGATAGATAGCTCAGAACATTTTGTCTTATAAAAAGATGCAGTGAATGTTCCAGATTAAAAAAAAAAAAAAAATAGAGTCTGCAACTTCCTTTTAAGGCATTGGCAAAAATGGCCTGAAACAAGAGCAAAGGGCAGGCAGGAAGGGGGAACAATGCCAAATAAGAGAAATGGGAACTTTTACTGCCTGGTCCCAAATCACTCCTTCCATTTTCATCCCTGTACATCTATCTCAGGAAGGAGCCCTGGTGGTTTGATGGTTAAGCACTCGGCTGTTAACCGAAAAGTCAGCAGTTCGAACCCACCAACCACTCCATGGGAGAAAAGACCTGGCGATCTGCTCCTGTAAAAATTTCCACATGGGAAGCCCTGTGGGGCAGTTCTACTCTGTCCTATAGGGTTACTTTGAGTCGGAATCGACTCGACGGCACCCAACAACAGGATCTGCTAGATGGTTTTCTGAATTGTGCTACCTGCCTGGGTCATACTCAGTTTGGACATAGACACATACCCAACCCATAATCTGCTAAGATAAATCCATTAACTGAAAGGTTTATCATTGTCTGGATACGGCCTGATAGCCATTTTGAATTGGTAATTAACTCCTATTTTGCCTCAAAATATTATCAAATATTCCTTTACTGTTAAAGATATCTAGGTGCTATAATTTGGCTATTGAAACAGATCTATACATATATGCCTTCTGGGGGGAAGTAAGGCCCTGAGTGTGAAATAACAGATGAAAGAGTACTTGCAGATGGTTTATGCAAATTGGATAAGAAAAAGAACTGTCCTACTACCTATTCTTGTGGGGTCTGTGAAGTCCCGTGCAGTACCTGCCTGAAGAGTTCTCTTGCAAACAGACGTGGTGTCAGGCATCTAGCTGGATCAGGCACAGAGTCCACTGTTCAGTAGGTGGTGGGTCGGGGTAAGGGATTGTGCCCCAGAACAAATGGAATGCTAGAATGCAGAGAATTACTCTTTGGTGTTTGACTGCTGCTTTGGCCCAATTATCCTTTACTCGTGCCAGGGTGGTAGAGCCTGTGTAGCCTTCCTAGCGAGCACATTTCTGGAACACCATTTATTTCATCAATGAAAAGTGATGTCTGACATCCTTATGCTAAGTAGCAGACCCTCTGGTGCAGATTTAGACAAGACATTTGAAGTGCTTGCCTTAGCTGTCTCTGAAGTGTAGATTTCTGAATGTTGTTGTTGTTAGCTGCCATGGGGTTGACCCCCCCAACTCATGGCAACCCCATGCACAATGGGATTGGACCACTTTGATCTATAGGATTTTCATTGGTTGATTTTTGGGAAGTAGATTGCCAGGGCTTTCTTCCTAGTCTTAGTCTAGAAACTCCACTGAAACCTGTTCAGCATCACGGCAACATGCGAGCCTCCACCGACAGATGGGTGGTGGCTGCGCATGAGGTGCATTCGCCAGGAATTAACCGGCTCACCTGCATGGAAGGGGAGAATTACGCCACTGAACCACCATTGCCCCTGGATTCCTGAATGGGGGGGGGTTAAATATGACTTTATTGCTTCTATGATGTGTGTTAAAATCAGCCTAAACATGCATATGCATACCACTGTTTTGTTCCAGTTATTAAAAAAAAAAAAATCTAGCAGAAGTGAAATGTAAAGCTCCTCTGGTTAATCATGGTGGGACTTTAAAAATTTAGGTAGCTGCCCCATTGGCAAGAGCACATGTTACAGGTATCGGGGTAAAGGAGAAAGTCTGAGGACTGAGTTTTCACTGAAATTTCATATAAAAATTGGATGTTTTATGTTTGATTTTGGTTCGTATTTTTAAAAATGTTATAAAAATGATTGTAACATTTCCTGATTCTGTCTTGAATCTCTTAAGGCAAAAAAGCTAACAAGAGCAAAGGCATGCTGAAAACGCCGGGTGGATCTTTTTCAGAGGGAATACTGTTTCTTTTCACACTCTCTATTCCTAGCACAACACTTGGGTAATGCTGATAGCAAGCCCTGCGTGTAGTTACCGACAACAATGCCAACACGAGACGGAACTTCCCAATGCTGGCTCTCCTCTTTATCCCAGATCATTTAATATGTCAAATAACTTGAAAGACTGAGGCTGAAAAGTTAATAGAAGCCATGCTGCCCTTGGCTTAATTCTGTCCTCTTGCTTTATGTCATTCGATATTCAAGTCAAAATTCTAAATTCAAAGACATGACAACATATATATAGACACACACGCACGTATATATATACACACACGTGTGTGTTGTTATTGGTTTCCATTGAGTCAGTTCTGACTTATAGCAACCCCATGTGTGCAGAGTAGATCTGCTTCATAGGGTTTTCGAGGCTGTTACCTTTCCAGAGCAGATGGCCAGGCCTTTCTTTCAACTGCCAACCTTTCAGCTAGTACTTGAGCACTTAGCCATTTGCATCACCCAGGGACTCCTGTGTGTGTGTGTACATATATATATGTATATATATTTTTGACACATTAAATATGTATAGCTTTTCTGTTTTTTCTTTTAAACACTCACTATACAGGTGGATGAGTAAATATTAACTTGGCCAAGTAATTTATTTCACTGAACTTGGAATTTTACCCCCAAAACTCTCAAATTCATTGACCAATTATCTGGAGGGCCACTAGTGTATAAATACCCGTCAGAATGGTAGACTGTTGGGACACTGGGAGAGTTTCCACTTCCCAGAGACCACCCACATGTTCAGTGGTTCCCGAGAAGGACCTGTGGTACTCAGCATATAGATTTATTACAATGACACAGCAAGAATACAGGGGCGGATGAGGAAGGGAAAGAGACCCAGGCGGAGTCTGGAGGAATCCTTGTGCAGGCTTCCCCTGCCTTCCTTGTAGGAGGGAAAATGCAGCGACACATGCGCAGTGTTTCTGCCCAGGGAAACCCATTGGAGACTCAGAGCCCAGGGTTTTTACTGGGTTCTGGTCACGTAGGCGTTAACACCCAGCCGCCATTGCTGAACTTCCAGACTCCTAGAAGGGAAGCAGGTGTTAATATCCCAGGGATGGCAAAACCGCCCGATAGTATAGCTAACTTTTCAGAAGCTGAGTTCCCAGACACCAGCCAAGCCTACCCTGCAAACAGACCCTTCTAAAGAGAACAGCCTGCTAGGTTAACTCTTTCCTACACAGAGCTGTCTACTTTTTGAGTGCTCTCTTAGTACTGTTCATATAATAACCTGTAAATGTATGCTTACTTGAATGACTATATTAGACTGTCAGCTCTTTGGGGGCAAAGGTCATAGAATGTTCCCTTCGTGCTTCTCTGGTATCCAGAATGACAGGTGGACCTGAAGGGAACCTCAGTGAATGTTTGTGGAATCACTGAAGGAATACATGAATGGCAAGTGACACTTTACTTCTGTGTATAGATTAAAAAGGAGCCCTGGTGGAGCAGTGGTTAAATGCTCAGCTGCAAACCAAAAGGTTGGCGGTTCGAACCCACCAGCTGCTCCTCGGGAGAAAGATGTGGCATTCTGCTTCTGTAAAGATTGCAGCCTTGGGAATCCTATGGGGCAGTTCTACTCTGTCCTATAGGGTCACTGTGAGTTGGAATCGACTCAACGGCAACAGGTTGTTTTTTTAAATAATTTATATAAAAAGATGTAATTTATCTTGATAATTATATCAAGATATAAAAGATATAATTTATCATCTATATAAAAGTCTCATTTTCTGAACAGAATTCTGGTAGCGTGGCCACATAATCTTAAAATTACCTAATTTCTAGATGCTCTAAGCTAACCTTGAAGTACTTATTGTTTTGCCTAATTTCCAACTTCCCGGCCAGTTATGCAACAGTGATTAACAACATCTCCAAGGATAAGGATGGTTGGGAGGGTTAGGCAGTGCTCACCGAGCTGCTGGCATTCTCATTGCTCATTGGCAGATTCCTGACTCCCCCACCAACTCAGACTGCATTGCCATTCCATTGCACTTCCCTTCTGGCTTTGGAAGGCCACAAGGAAGAGCTTAAAGGGCAGAGTATCACAGATATCAAGGAGCCCTGGTTGCCCAACGGTTAAGCGCTTGACTGTATACTACCCAGAGGCTCCTTGGGAGAAAGACCTGGTGATCTGCTCCCATAAAGATTATAGCCTACGTGTGGACCATGGTCTTGGGGAACATCTAGCTCAATTGGCATAACATAGTTTATAAAGAAAATGTTCTACATTCTACCTTGGTGAGTAGCATCTGGGGTCTTAAAAGCCTGTGAGCTGCCATCTAAGATACTCCACTGGTCTCACCCCCTCGGGAGTGACTTCATTACTGAGCTAAAATGGTGTCCGGGGGCCATACTCTTGGGGTTTCTCAAGTCTCTGTCAGACCAGTAAGTCTGGTCTTTTTCTGTGAGTTAGAATTTTGTTCTACATTTTTCTCCAGCTCTGTCCGGGACCCTCTATTGTGATCCCTGTCAGAGCAGTCAGTGGTGGTAGCCGGGCACCATCTAGCTTTGCTGGATTCAGTCTGGTGGAGGCCGTGGTAGTTGTGGTCCATCAGTCCTTTGGACTAATCTTTCCCTTGTGTCTTTGGTTTTCTTCATTCTCCCTTGCTCCTGAAGATATTAATACAGATGTAGGGGTTTGGGTTTTTTTTTTAACATGTTAATTGTGCTCCCCACCCCACCCTACCCTGCCCCTCTGAATCCTTAATGTCACAGAAAGTGACTAGAGCTTGCTGGATGATGTTTCCTGCCAAATCCCAGCAGCTTCTCGGGAGAAAGACCCGGTGATCTGCTCCCATAAAGATTATAGCCTATGTGTGGACCAGCAAGGACCCTCATACAGAACATGAGATTTTTAGTTAAACTAGCTATTTCCAGGCCAGATTTCTCAGTAACATTCCTCTGCACAATAAAGTAGACAATTTAAATTTTAGGAAAAAATAAATGTGTGTGTGTGTTTTATTTGAAAGCTTTGGGTGTTGGGAGGTTGGGAGATTGGGAGTGTGAGCCTTTCTGCTCTTCAGCTCACAGGCCTTTGTCACTAGAAGTTCTAATAGAAGGCCTAAGCAATGCACCTCTGGTAACAATCTGGCCCTGTAGGCAGTTATGTCCAAGCCCCACCTGGAAATGGGTCCTCTCAGTGTTAATGGGAGTGTATGGTTGTACAGCCTGTCAGCGATAGGCTTCTGTATGTAAATTTCCAAGTTTTTGACCCAGCAACTCCACTTCTCAAATTCTTTTCAAAGAACTAATTGAACCGGCGTGCAGTTTTGTTCAAGGATGTTTACTGAGGCATCATTCACGATAGCAAAGTATTAGAAATGTCAAAGGAAAAATTGCACAGGCCAATGCCCAAACATGGCAAACCAAAAAAACCAAACCTGTTGCCGTCGAGTCAGTTCCGTCTCTTAGCTACCCTATAGGACAGGGTAGAACTGCCCCATAGGGTTTCCAAGGAGTGCCTGGTGGATTCGAACTGCCAACATTTTTTGTTAGCAGCTGAGCTCTTACCCACTGTGCCATCAGGGCTCCAAACGTGGCAAAGATGACTTGTATTTAAAAGGAGGTTGCAAGGGAGAGGAAGGAAGGAGCACTGTAATGGGGGGAGGAAGACCACCACAGTGGGGAGACACACCAGGACCTGGACCGAATGCCACCCTCCTGAAACACAGGACTGTGGGCTTTTACAAAGAGAGCTAAGGGAGACTAGGTGAGGGAGGGACCAAGACTGCAATTAGGGCTAGTTTGCTTGAGGAGTTTCCTTTTTTTATGATAAGGCCGCCTGGCTCCTGGGAGACCCAGGAGGAAGCCCAGGGTGAGATAAGATCCTGCAGTAAGCTCTGCTGGTTTCCAGAACCCAAAAGGGTTCGTGAGGGGATTTCTTTAACAAAGGGCTTGGGTAAAATTCAACTTTTATCAGCAAAAAATCAAACAAACTCATTGTCAAGTCAATTCCTACTCACAGTGAGCCTATAGGACAGAGTAGAATTTCCCCATAGGGTTTCCAAGGAGTGGCTGGTGGCTTCAAACTGCCAACCTTTTGGTTAGCAGCAGAGCTCTCAACCACTACGCAGCCAGGGCTCCCTTTTATCAGCAGCCACCTAAGTATCCATCAGAAAGGAACATTCATACAGTGCAATACCATGCAGTCATTACAAATCTCTATTAACCATCATGGAGAAGAGGAACATGATGTCTTGTTAAAGGAGAAAAGCAAGTTACAAAGAAGTAGGTATAGTGGAACCCCATTATTGCCACTAAATAAATACCGTGTGTATTATTAAAGGATAATTGTCAAAACAAGGTTAAAATCATGACTCATAAAGACATCAAATGGACACAAGTTAAAGATTTTATGTAACTCATTATTAATGTGGGAACTGGGAAGATGTTACAGTAGTTCAGAGGAGAATCCAAAGAACAGATGCACTGATAGATCAGGAATATTTAAATGATGTGCAAATAGTTGCAAAACTGGCTGCTTCTGTAGTTGCACCTCCACCTCACAGAGTTCATTTGCTGGTCTATGAACCCCACCAAACCCACTGCCGTGGAGTCGATTCCGACTCATAGTGACCCCGTAGGACAGAGTAGAACTGCCCCATAGGGTTTCTTTACAGAAGGCTGTAATCTTTACGGAAGCAGACTGCCACATCTTTTCTCCCATGGAGTGGCTTGTGGGTTCAAACCGCCGACCTCTTGAGTAGCAGCCGGGGGCTTAACCACTGCACCACCAGGGCTTTTTGCTTGTCTATAGACAGATATTTTTTGGCATTGCTATCAGTTTTCTACAATTTGTTGTTGGGTGCCGTGGAGTCAGTTCCAACTCATAGTGACCCTGTGTACCACGGAACGAAACACTGCTGGGTCCTGCGTCATCCTCACAGTCATTGCTATGTTTGAGCCCATTGTTGCGGCCACTGTGTCAATCCATCTCGTTGAGGGTCTTCCTCTTTTTTGCTGACCCTCAACCAGAGTTGTAAAATAGCTCAAAGGCAGTGAAAGGTGAGGCAACCCCATAAGATTAGAAACATACCTGCTACCTGCTGCTGTTAGGGTATTGTGATTAAGATACAAGGATGAGGTTGGGGGCCAGAAAATGTGGGGTGGCCCATACTAACCTGCTATTTCCCGTGGGTCCAGCAATTGATTCCTTTGTATTCAGCTCTAAAATATTCCCACTTCATAAGAGCTGGTGATGAAACCGAGGTACATTAGCATGTCAGAAGTGCTTTTAGCTTTAACACTCAATCAATGAAGGGCCAAGAAGTTGCTAATGCTTTCTGTACCTTTTTAAGTTGAATCAAGAGAAACCTTGTTTACTAATGAGCAGCTTCTGAGTGGGAGAGGGGAGGGGGACAGTGGCTGTGTGGAGTGTGTCAGAAGGCAAGACGCTTGCCATAACCACGTGTGATGACAGTTCTTAATGAAGAGCTGCATCAGAGTTCATGCACTCTTCCCCCCCTCCCCCAGTTAATGGACTTATTTACAGAACTGACTTGAAAAGCAAACAGAGCCGGTTCTTTCCCCAATTTTACAGCTGTAAAGAGAGAATACACATGGATGGCTCACGTTATTCCAGAAGTATTTGCCTAGGTATCAGCTATTGCCTGGAGATTGGCTGTCTTTCTCTGCTTTGGGTATTTTTGTTTGTGTGTGTGTTTTTTCCTCTCATGGCATGGTGCTCTGGCTATCATTCTAATTTGTTTACATCCTTCTAATCTGCAGCTTCTTTTGGGTGCCAGGTTTTTCTTATAATGCTCATCCTGACTGATGAGCCATTTGCAGAGAAGCTGGCCCACACATACAATAAGCATCTTATTGACAGTGCACGTAGAATATTCTGGATAGCTCTGAAGGGTTATTTTCATAGCCTGCTGTATCAAAATAATTAAGAGAGTATCAAACATTCTTTGGTTTAGCTCAAAGCTGTGTGCCTGTTGGTGCCAAAACATTTTCGTTGAATGAATGAACACAACAATGTGTATTTATATTGAGCTATGTATTACCGTTTTGATGTAGTACTGCGTGACTCTGTGAGTATCCTGCCCTGAGGCAAATTAACTTCACCTATAAGAAACCTATAAGAAACAGTTGGAGCCCTGGTCGTGCAGTGTTTAAGAGCTTGGCTGCTAACCAAAAGGTGGGTTGTTTGAATTCATCAGCCGCTACTTGGAAGCCCTATGGGGCAATCCTACTCTGTCCTGTAGGGTCACTATGAATCCGAATCGACTTGACGGGTTTTGATTTTATAAGAAACAGTTGGGGGGAGGGGTAGTATTCAAGTTCGATTTGGAGGTTTAGTTTCCAGATCACTACATCTCCTACAATGCGGGCATTCTTCCCACAGTGCTTAGGTACCAGCCCCTTGGGAAAGATTGGCCTTGGGGAAAAGGAATCAGGAGGCATATTTGGCCTTTGATGGCCCCACTTCATGAAGTTCCCCTCTCTTCTGTAGTGTCTCCCCACTTCCCTGGTATCCTGCACTCGTATCCTATAGCTTTATCCACATATTAGGTCAAGGTTGAGTAAGGTAAGCAGAAACCATTCTAGGTATATTAAGCAGGAAGGGATTCAATATAGGGAATTATCTGCTTGCACTGTTAGAAGAATTAGGTAGCGAAAGCTAGGGAACTCTAGCTAATATGGAGAACTGAGAAGTACAGGGAAGGTAGGAATCTAGTGCCCAATATCTTAGCAGCAGGAAGACACTTGGAAGCCACCAACGCAATCTTGCACAGATCTGTTGATGCCCACACATCTGCCTCCCGATACTGCCAGTGTATAGTGTCTTTTCTTTCTCTTCTTGCCAGATCTCCTGTAAGGGCCTTCGTTGGCCACATGGGAACCTTGCTGTTAAGGGGGCTGGGAAATGTAGGTTCTAAGTTTTCAGCCCCATTGTTATGGGAGGGTTTGGAAAAGCAGGGATGGAACTAAATATGGGAGATGATATCCTGCTTCTCATCTTAATTCCTTTATCCTCAAAACAAAAAAACAAAAGCACTGGCTTCTCAGAAAGATTCTGATCATCTATTCATTTACACCAAAGTATTAAGGACTGATAATACCTTAAATTGATTTTTCTCCTAAGACTATTTGCACTTTCACAAGATCAAAGATTCAGTTCAAAGAAGTGAATCCATCTAATTGACACTTGGTTGGAACAGGGACTCACTAACAACAGCATTTACTAAGGAGTCCTCAGATAATGATAAACCCCAAAACCCAGTGCTGTTGAGTCGATTTCCAGCTCACAGCGACCCTATAGGACAGAGTAGAACTGCCTCATGGAGTTTCCAAGGAGTGGCTCGTGGATTCAAACTGCCGACCTTTCGGTTAGCAGTCATAGTTCTTAACCACCGCGCCACCAGGGTTTCCCAGATAATGACAGGGAAATATAATTTAAAACTAAATCTACTCCCAACCCACAAATATAGAAGAGAAAGGAAAGTTTTATGACTGAATAAGCATTAAACCAGAATGAGATGCAGCACAGGAGACCGCAGAGACAGAGGGGACCTTACCCTTTACATACCCTTTGCTGTGGAGTCATAGCGACCCTTTATATAGCTGAGTGGATATAGCCCATTACATTCACGATGTGGAGATAAAATTGCTAATTTTCTAGTGTCTTTATGGCAGGATACCTGAAGTTATGTTAATCTCCTTGCTGGAAATGGGGAGGTGAGGTGTGATCTTCCTTGATGGTTACATTTTGAAAGGTCCTGGAGGAAACAGCCTTGATTGACATACTTTTCAAAGGGCCAGAGAAAGAATTTACAGTTACAAGTTATCTAAAGGGAATTCTGAAGGAACTGGGGAGGAGAGAGGCTCTTCCCTTATTTTCAACAGGGAGAATGAATACCCAGTTTTCAATTTGCATTTGTCCTTACCATCTAAAGAAAATTTAGATGGAAATCTTTGCTCTTAAGGATTTGGCCTACTCTTTGTGAATGCAGTGACCTTTGGTATTATCTATATCTTGTTTTTATACAAATATATAATTGAGAGACAGATTCATTCTGGAGAAATGAGGCATATTACCAGGGGTTTTTAATGGGAAGAAAGAGAGGGGATCTCTGTACCCCAGGAGACATTGGGTACTGTCTGAAGAATTTTTGGTTGTCATAACTTGGGGTAGGGGTGCTACTGGCATTCCTAGGTAGAGGGGGTAGAGGCCAGGGGTGCTGCTGAACATCTCACAATGCACAGGATAGCCTCCCATAACAAAGAGTGATCCAA
Source organism: Trichechus manatus latirostris (assembly GCF_000243295.1). Lineage (NCBI taxonomy): Eukaryota > Metazoa > Chordata > Mammalia > Sirenia > Trichechidae > Trichechus > Trichechus manatus. The sequence continues at coordinate 4,123,418 of NW_004444098.1, read as the reverse complement.
CCCACTGAGACTGAGAAAGCCCGCTCCATTACTATATGTGGTTGGAGGGAAAGAGTGTCCACCGCCTTTACTCCCCCCAGAAGGTGAGGCCAGGCTTCTTCCCCATTGTCTCCCAGTCCAGAACCAAGATGCTGCCAATGCCTCCCTTCCCTTTTAATCACTCTTTGGGTTATTCCATTCTGAGGTCCCCTTGCTTTCAAAGCTCTCTTCCTCCCGCAGTCTGGGAACAGCCAGCTTGCCGCTCCTTCTCTGAAGATCCTTCTCCAGGGTCTCATTACACATCTAGAAGGCCTGTTCTCTTTGCCCCCCTTTATCGCTCTCCTCTTCACCCCTGCCCTTTGCCAAATGGCCTGTATCTTGACATTGTAAACATGCTCATCTCCACAGCAGCTTCTTGGATTCATGGGAGAAAAGCTGATGACCCAGAAATCTGCTCTGCTCCCCAAGTCCCACCCCGATCATTTACATACACTTGCCCCTCCAAGCCCAGAGTACTTCCTGAATTTGCACGTTGTAAATTGCCCCATTCAAGAATTAGGCTAATGAGTGTAGTTCTCTGTTCATTTGCTTATTGCCTGAGAAGTTGCATCTCTGGGCTGCCGCAGCCTGTAAATTCCTAGAGGGCAAAACCAAGGTTTCCCTGGTGCTTTTTGAACAACCTGGATCACAAAGCCAGGGCTAAATAGATGCTGCAGAGGATGAGGGTGATGATAACCCTGGCCTGGCAGGGACTTTGGAAGCCCTTAGCCTGCTCCTGGTGCTCCAGGCAGACTAAATCATCCAAGATAGATGAGAGTCTATCCAATTTTCGAAGATTTCCAGAGAGGAAAATTTCACAACCTGTTCTAGCTATTAACTATCCTCTTATGAAATGCTTTCCTGCATCTAACCTAAATCTACTGCCTCTTAAGGAATCAACATTGTGTAAAAATATATAGTCATAAATGTGGAAATATGAGGTAAGAGTGTCTTTATATATAAGAAATTTATATAGTACAATTTTCCTTCTCCATGTTAAGAGGATTTTTATTTTTATCTGAAGAAAGTGCTAAGCTCGGGTTTTTGGCAAGAGGATTGGAATTGGGGATAAATGAGTAGCTTGAAAAGATGATAGATTATACGAGGTAAGAAAAACAGTTTAGCTCTTTCAGTATACTCCCCGGGTGTTACTGCACAGCCGACTTAGAATGCCGGAAAGCTCTTTTAAGATGACTCATATATTGGGGTGTTTATTTCATTCAAGGCATCATCTCACCTTCTGTATTAAAATTGCTGCATTGTATTGTTTGCTTCATAACTTCCTACAGGGCAGCTGTTACATTATGCAACTTCACAGGGCAGTTCTGTCTACCTCAGCATTACCCCTTTCATCGCAGAAATGAATTTTCACGATTTGTGCAATTTATTCAGCAAACAAGGATTGAGTCTCTATCATGTGCCCAGGCACCATGTGGCTAATTACAGATTTAGAGACGGAGACGCTGTCTTGACCTGCAAGGGGCTTTATAGTCAAGCAGAGAATTCATACAAGTAAATAAGAAAGTTCCCGAAAGGGCTCCTGGCTCTCTGATAGCGGTATATGTAAGCCACAACGGGAAACATTTTGCACCTAACTTGCTAGTCAGTATTCTTTTCTGCATTCTTCAAGAGCATGTGGCTTTGAACCAAGAGAAACCTGGTGACAAATCTGATCTTTGCCACTGTGTTCATCTTTCTGAGCTTCGTAATCTACCCTGGCAAATTGAAAGAAACCATACCTGCCTGAAGGATTATTGTGGTGATGAAATGAAATGAACGGAGATAACGTGGTTTAAAGGCACTAAGCCATTGGTCTAGTATATGGTCACAACAACAACAACAAAACCCGTTGCTGTCGAGTCATTTCCGACTCCTAGCGACCCTATAGGACAGGGTAGGACTGCCCCATAGAGTTTCCAAGGAGCACCTACCTGGTGGTTCTGAACTGCAGACCTTTTGGTTAGCAGCCATAGCACTTAACCACTACGCCACCAGGGCTTCCATGCCACCAGAGCTTCCATGTACGTGGTAGATACGTACTAAATGTTGTTTGTGCTTTCTCCTTTTGATGATTCAAGAATATTATAAGGGACGGTTCTTTGTCTTTTGTGTATGTGTGGCCTCCCAGCATGAAAGATGGCGCAGGACCGGGCAGTGTTTTGTTCTTTGTACATAGGGTTGCTATGAGTCAGAATCGACTCGACGGCGCCTGGCAACAACCACCCAGCATGAGAATTGCCTTCCTGAATTTGGGGACTCTCTCAAGTCATGAGGCAGAGCCCACCTTATTATAGAACCCGAAGATGTTTCAGATTCACCTTGCCACCTACCCTTGTGGCTAGCAGCGGGGTACCTGCCGATAAGACATATCGCGACCTGTCCTTGAGTTTGTAGCTTGTGGCTTAGAGAAGCAGGGGCCACACAGACACCATTCTGAGGACGAACCCCATCGGCAGCAGCCACGGTACCTCGTCTTTACAGGTCTCAGTCGCTGCAGTTCTAGCAGACACAGCTCAAGTCCAACACTGTGGTATCCATGGTGCAAGTTTCAGAGTGTGTCCTCAGCGGCAGCGACACTGGTGTCTTTAGCATTCAGATCTGTGGTGCAGTTTTCATTATTGATCCTGGGTGTGTTGCCTCCAACCCTAGTTCTCATGGCCTCCATGAACAATCTTCGTGAATAACTGAATTCCCTTTAATTAATCACTTCTGAGCTTGTACAGTGAAACCTGTGAGAGCTGCAACTTGACAAGACTGCCTTGTTTTTTGGGATTTCGAAAAGTTTTCCACCTTTGACAGAGTGCAGCCTTACCATTTTTCTGTCTCTATTAGTGGAAAATATTTGAGTTTTCCTTCTCTGACAGGTTTCCACCTTACACAGGTTCCGGCTTTCGCAGGTTTCCTAGTATTATCCACATTCTGTTTCTGTTGTTCACAAATCGAACCTCTGACTGATATAGATATTATTATAAATATCATAGGAGTCCCTGGATGGTGCAGTTAAGCACTCGACTACTAGCTGGAAGATTGGCGGTTTGAGCCCTCGGAGGACAGGTTTGACAATCTGCTTCTGAAAGGGCACAGTCTTGAAAACTGTGTGGAGCAGTTCTACTCTGCACACGTGGGCTCTCCGTGAGTCGGAGTCAACTCGGCAGTACCTGACAACAACCATAAATATAATGATCTTGTTTGGTAATACAGTGATGCCTTATGTGCTATCAAAACAGGAAAGACCGTTCTTGTCTACATTAAAAGGAGCCATGACAAGCCCTTTTCATTTAGTTTTGCATTTTTTGCTTTTGTTCTTTCTTGCATCTTCCTTTACTGTCACATGTCATTTCTTATTAGAAAAATAAGAGTGTACCAGAGTTTCCATTTTCTTGGTGGTGGATCTGCATGACAGGGAGATATGCCTTGTAGAGTTGCCAAAACCTATAATGCCATATGCAGAGAGAAAACAGTTCAGACTTGCTCTTTTTGGCGTGAAAAAAATGCCTCACCATTCTTCACTAATATTCTATTTTAAAACCTGACTATTAAGCCCCAAAGCTCTTTGCTATATATAGAAATTTCTTAATATTTTTAACTAAGGCTTTGAAATAGAAAAAGTGAGTACCTTTTTAATTTTTTAAAAATGATCAATTAAAAATGGATTTCCAAGGTAGTTGTTCGAGTATTAGTGTAGCTTGTATTGTATTAACCATCATTGGACTCACCACCTCACTAATAACAGTTTATAAACTCAGAATTGTACACTGTTGAAACAACAGTTTGAAAGCGCTGGAGAGCAACAAAACCACACAGAAACTGCAGGGGATAGGACCCTTGAAAAAACAGGAGCATGCTAGGTAAGATCCACACACTTAACGGACTTTTCCACTGTGGGTATTTCCCAGGTCACGTGGCACACAGGGCTAGAGCTTAAGCAGAGAGCGGCAGTCTCCCTAAGTCTTATTAAGCAGAGAAGTCAGAGGTTGAAGTTCAGGGCTGCCAAAGCACGTGAAAATTGCGAGGGAACACTTTGGAAATGAGGAATCTCAAGATGTACATATACCTTATCCTCGAATCCCTGGTGACTCCTAAGCTTTGCGTATGTAGGTGTGACCCCAAGGAACTGAACGGAAAGCAGTAACTGGGAAGTGATAGATCTGAGCAGAGATTTCATCAGCTGCCTGGTACTGGGAAGACAGAGATTTGAGTTTAAGTCCTGCGAAGTGATTGGGGTTTGGTACACACTCCAGGGTTTTCATTGGAGCCCCAGAATAGCCATATTTTAGGAGTAAGGGCCATGCCCCAGGAATGAGGACCATGTCCTTGAAATAAGGGCAAAATTGAAATAGATCCACCCTGTTGTTGTTGGAGCCCTGGTGGCGCAGTGGTTAAGAGCTATGGCTGCTCACCAAAGACTGGCAGTTCAAATCCACCAACCGCTCCTTGGAAACCCTATGGGGCAATTCTACTCTGTCCTACAGGGTCACTGTGAGTTGGAATTGACTCGATGGCAATGGATTTGATTTTGGTTTGTTGTTGTTAGGTGCCTCACCCTAATAAGACCTAAAAACTGAGCCTACACATAATTAAGGGGACCTTCCAGTAATTGCCTGCTAAGATAAAACTCAACACTTTTCAGAGGAAAATAACATACTCCAGATTCCCTACAACGTATCTGTAATAATGTCCAGTATGTAATCAGAAATTACTAGACGTGCAAAAGACAGGAAAATGTAGCTCATAATCAGGGATAAAAAGTAGTTAATAGCTGCAGATCCACATGTCACCTAGGTGTTGGAATTAGCAGACAAGGACTTTAAAATAACGACTATAATGTGTTTAAATATTTGTAGAAAAAAATGGATATAAAAGGTGAAAAGATGGAGAATTTCAGGAGAAGGAAGGAAATTAAAACAACAACAACAAATAGAAATCTTGTAACAGAAAAACCAAAAGTATTTCTTTGGTATCCTATTTATTTTGGTATCCTTTCCAATGACTTTATGACAAATATAGTTTTTTTTGCATAGCTGATTACTTATTATTGTTAAAAAACAAATTTCTTTAACTCTATCCAAGATTGAATTTTCTCCTATAAATTGTATGAACGAAGGCAGATAATACCTTATGATAAACCAAACCAAATCCTTTGCTGCTAAGTCAATTCCGACTCATAGCGACCCTATAGGACAGAGTAGAACTGCCCCATAGTGTTTCCAAGGCTGTAATCTTTATGGAAGCAGACTCCACATCTTTCTACTGCAGAAATCGTGGGTGGTTCAAATTGCTGACCTTTAGATTAGCAACTTGGCGCTTAACCACTGTGCCACCAGGGCTCCTTAATAACTTACTATATGATAATAAAATGTTTATAGTAAATTAAGGCAATAATATATCTTAGTAATTTTTGAATACAGTTGAACAAATTTTTTTAGTTAAGGCTGATTAAATGTATGGCGTCTCCATGAGTTGGAATTGACTCAATGGCAAATGGAAAAAAAATACAATTATACACTGCATTTATTACCTATATTTAAAATGTAAATGGTAACATTGTGGAAAAATTCTGTTTGGGAAATCTTGGCAAGATTTTGAACCAATTGGCAAAATCTACAAGAATTATGAATCATTCTGCTAGGGTGGCATTGCCTATTTAAATTCAGCTAACTGAAATAAGTTGGCTTTAAAAAGTTGTTTAATTTGTTGATTTTATTTAGTAAACGTTTAAACTGTTTGTGAAATTAAGGATCAGATAGCCCTACATGATTAGCCTCTAATGGACTTTTGACTTTTTAAATTGGTGTAGTTGCTGAAGTATATAATTTTTTTCAGCTCTCCTGTGACTCAGTCTAGTGAATCTTGCTTGACTCAATATATAAATTAAGTATTTCCAATCATAAAATATTTTCTTTAAACATTGATAATGTAGTACAGGAGTTTTGAATCTGGGATTCATAAAATTAAGAGAAGACATCTTCCTGCTTTTATATTTTCTGGAGTAGTAATATTTCAGAAAGTATATTTTTGAGATTAACAGTGTGTTTTTGCCAGTTTTTGGGTCGGATGTTGGAAAGAGTAAAACCAATAACCAGTACCATGTACAGTCTTCACTTAATAAAAGAAATTATTTTTTCAGCATCAAGAATCAATCTAGGAAGCCATAATATGAAGAGAAAGTGAAATCCTCTGTAAGCAAGGACTGTAGCCGTTTTATACCCATATCTATGTATATACAAATTACATAGACCACAGAGTCCTTGGGTGATACAAACAGTTAGCATGTTTGTCTGCTAACCGAAAGGTTGGAGGTTCGAGTCCACCCAGAGGTACCTTGGAAGAAAGGCCTGGTGATCTACTTCCAAAAAATCAGCCATTGAAAACCCTGTGGAGCACAGTTCTACTCTGACACACATGGAGTCGCCATGAGTCAAAGTCGACTCGATGGCAACTGGTTTTACATAGGTCACATTTTCCTTTTTTCACTACAAACTGTTGGACAGTTTCTCACTTAACCCTAATCTACAGATCATCATGGAAAACCCCTGCTGTAATTCAATGGGCTGCAGGAGTGGATAGGTTTGGTGGGTGGGGGTGGCTGGGTCAGTAGGGCCCCCTGAAAATGTTTGCAAAAATTTATCTATCTGTACACATAGGTCTCTTTCTGGGAAGAGGGTTCCTGACTTTCAGATGATCATTAAATGCATCCTCCATTCCAAGAAGGTGAAGAATTCCCAATAGTCTTTTTCAGTGTTTGACAATGGTGAATCTTTTCCATTTCCTCATGGATCCTACCTTTTAATAGCTTACAAGGAAATTCACTTTAAAGAAATATGCATTTGGTCATTTCTTGGAATCATGTTTCTTATAAGAAAAGAGGTCAGTCTCTTCAAAATCAGAGGTTGCTCTTGTAAAATATGAAAACCACTACCATATTTTCACAGGTTCCACCCAAGTGCTGGTTGCTTGGTTTTTCTTTCTGTGAATGATTTGCTGTGTGATTTTGAACATATAAATGCGTTTATGCCCAACTTTATTCAAGAAAAGATTGAAAGCTCCTCCTAAATGCATAAAACAGTGGGATACAATGAAAAGTAAGTGCTAAAAGCACGTGAACAAGAAACACAGACCTAAACAAAAGACGATATGAAGTCAAGCTACTTCAGATTTGAACCTAGCAGTCAGTACAAAGGGGAGAATTAGTTGTGTTATTGTTGTATGCGGTAGAGTCGATTCCGACTCAGCGACACCATGTGACAGAGTAGAACTGCCCCATAGGGTTTACAGTAAAGGCTGTAACCTTTACTGGAGCAGATTGCCAGGTCTTTTTCCCGATGAGCTGCTGGATGGGCTCAAATGGCCAACCTTTCCGTTGTACCACCAGGGCTCCTTAGTGAAGCAGGAGTATTAAAGATGAATGAAGGTCAGCAAAACAAGCTTAAAGCGGCACAAGCCAGCATGTACTGGCACAAGCTAGTATGAACGAGTTAGAAGTGGCATGAGTTACCCAGTCCCTCCCCGAGATCTTGGCGTGGTTCTGGCTTCCTCTCGCATGAATAAGCTGCTGAGCAGAGAACAGTGGAGAGCCCATAAACCAGTTGCTGTGGAGTCGATTCCAACTCATAGTGACCCCATGTGTGTAAGAGTAGAACTGTGCTCCATAGGGTTGTCAATGGCTGATTTTTTTAGAAGCAGATCGCTAGGCCTTTCTTCCAGGGTGCCTGTGGGTGGACTTGAACCACCAACCTTTTGGTTAGCATTTGAGCGCGTTAACTCCGGAGAGTTACTCAGGGACTCAGGAGATTCCATACCTTTTCCTTTATCAGTACCAGGAGTCTATCCTGCCACCCATCTACCCACTTCACCGTCTCATCATCAGCTGCTTCCCTCCTTCCTTCCTTCCTTCCGTAAACATTTCATGAGGCCTACTCTATGCCATGTTCTCTGCTGGGCACTGGGGCTACAACACAGTGAGAAAGCGAGAGCCCCGGTGGGAGCGGACTTGAGAAGCCAGGCAGTTGAACAAATTGAATGTGCAGGGCGAAAAGTGATCCCCTGAGAGAAGCCCAGGGTTCTCTGGGAATCTGCTCAGCAGCGGAGTTATAGCTAATTGGGGATGTGGGGTGTGGACTTGGAAGGAAGACTGTCCAGAGAGGCTGGCCAGGCAGAAAGAAAGAGCAAGGTATCTCCATCTTGCTAAAATGACAAGGGGTGTGGCTTGGTGATGGTCCTAGGGAGCATAGTTTGATGTTCTGGAAACTTTGCAGGCAATCATCATGTGTTAATATTGAAACTCCCAGTGCCACACTCATCCCAACACACACGGAACAAAAAAAAAAAGGGCAAAATAAAGCCAGGCCACCTGTAGTTTGAATTTAGACGTATGAGTGAAAGTGACAGCCTTAACATTCGCTAAATTTAAAGAGACAACATTGAATGGAAAGTTATATTTTAAAATATCAAATACCGAAATGTTAAACTCTCAGAAATATGAAGGTTTTAAAATGTCAAAACTAGGCATTTAAAAAAAATTCCGCAGATATAATTTCAAAGTGACATGGTGAAATAGAATCTCTCTCTGAGAGGTACTTTTGTTAAAATAAAACAGGGTTTGATTTCAGTGGGTGATTGTTTCATTGCTCTGACATTTATTTTACAAGGACCTAGGAGGGAACACCTCCCCGTCATATGACAGAGTTGGGCTGACTGGCGTTTTTGTAGTTCTCATTAACAGGCGCGAATCTACCAAGACGTGGATGATAGTGCCGGTTGCTTGAGCCTCTGGTTACCTGGATTGAGTTCTTTGATAAGCAGCACCATGAGGAGCTCTGGCAAGAAATGGTGGTACATAAAATGGGGCGAAGCAGCGCCCCCTTCTCCAGATTTGGAATGTGTCTCTCTCTGCCTTTCCCCGGTTTTAGTGGCCGAATCCTCCCCTTCCATTTTCTTTTCTTTGGCTTATAAATCTGTTTACCAGCCAATGAGTTGTTGGATGTTCAAGGGAACCGTCTGCATAGAAATATTTTCCATTGGATTTTTAAATTCTCTTGAAGTTTCTTAGACAGGCCAGTGACAGGTGTTTAGTGTCTTGTGTGTTTGGTTGTCTGGGTGGTTTCTCCTGAGAACACAGGGTTGTTTATGAGGACTTATGAATCCTTGATTCCCCTCGTATACACAGTGTGATCTGAGGCAAGAAGTTTGTTGGAACTCCACTAAAGCTCTGGATCAGGTCTCCTTCACGGAAATCCAGTGCCCAGCTGGTCTAACGATTGCTACAGCGGCATTTCTTCCTTGGTCCCTGTGTTTTAAAACCTCAAGGTTTGTAACTTTCATGGACTCCTCAGGGTCTAGAGTTCTGGCTCATGCTTGAAATCTAACCCCGAGTCTCGATGCCAGGACGAAGTCGCTGGCACATAGTGGAGACCTAATAAAAGTTACTTCTCTTTTCCTTAATACTTTACTTTTGGCGACACTTCTTCTTGCTGGCCTTAACAGTGAAATTATGACAATATGAATGTGTTGGGGAGTATGTTTGTCATATTAAGTTGGTCTGTTCACACATAAAAGCTGAAGGATGAGTAGAAGACATCTAGAATTTATGGAAAATCTCTCTCATTTAGAAGCTGGGGCATGTGTTCCCCAAAAGAGGCGTTGATCTCCTGACAGTGTTTTACTTGAGTGGCTCAGTTTTCGCTGTCGGTACCAAATGACTGATGGGAATTTAATCATTTTTGTCTGATGGATGTTTTTCAGTTGAGTTCGTTGTTGAAAGAGTATTGACCTACTGAATACAGTGCCTTGAAAAATGTCTTGCATTTAAATTTTTAAGAATATGGACTTTACATATTTAGAGAAGGTTTTACATACTGCTTTTTACTTGCAATTTTAGGATACTTTACTTTGCTCTGTGAAGAATGAGAAAAGATCAAAATGTATGGCTTAACCAAATTCTGTTGAAGTGACTTCTTATATTATTTATAAAACTAGAAATGTCTTTCATGTTCTTCCTCGATTATTTGTTTCTTCGATTATCCTTAAAAACTCCTTCTGACCATTAGGTATACATTGAACAGTAGGTATCTCTTAGTACACTTATTTGACTGACTTTTGGGCCACATTCTTCTAAATTTAATTGAAAGCTGGAGTTAGAAGCATTTACTGAGAATCTATAGCTATATTATTTAGGAATATTGAAATTTAAGGGGATACTATGACATATTTAAATTGCTCTATGTTGTCCCATTATATTAACATAATGATTTATTATGGCCATTGTCATCAAGTTAGAAGTAATTAAAAATAAAAGCTCTTTAACAATGTGAATAATTAAAGTTTTTCTCTGTATAGTTTTTTCTTGGTGACTGGCCTTGTTGAAATAGCTCACTACTGGTGATTGGCCTTAAAAAATACCAAATAACTTGTCTAAGGAGCGAAAGCTTAACACAGTTAAGATACCCACCCCTGCCATTGCACAAACATAATATACGCCTTTGAAAATCTCTTGTCACTTAGCTTTGCAGAATCCCAGTTCCCAAGCTAGGGAAAAGTTGGTTCTTAGTTTGCTGCAGAAACTTGACTTACACATATTATTTTATCTGTTATAATTTATATCCTGTTGTAGAGCTACTTTATACTTACCGATGAGTCATGACTAAAGGCACAACATAAAATTTATTCCTTGTTTGTAAGAAATCCCAGTATAAAGAGTCAAAAGAGATCTCAGGGCAAAGAGTATTTTTAGAAAAACTAGGATTCTATATCACAGATGCCACAGAATTCTTTTGCCATCTTTTAAGTGGACCAGTCATGTCATGGTAGGTGTCCCATCTAACCTTTCAGTGTTTCTTATGAACCAATGGCTGCATCTTTACGTGGATGCCTTTGGGCTGTGTACGGCAACCTACATCTCCTATAATAAAGGAGTGTATGAGTATATGGATAGAAGCCTGGGTGATGCAAGCAGTTTGCTATCGGTTGCTAACCTAAAGGTTGGCAGTTTGAACCCACACAGCGGCTCCTCGGAAGAAAGGCCTGGCTTTCCTCCATAAAGATTATAGCCAAGAAAACCCTATGGAGCCGGGGTCTCTGTCTCTCTGGGCTTCCCCACATGGTCTCTCCAGCTTGGCAGCTTCAGGCATCCAGAATTCTAACATGTCATACTCAGGGTTCCCAATGTGCATGTCCTGAGAGAGCCAGTCGGAAGCCATTTCACCTTTTATGACTAGCCTGGGGAGTCACACAGTGTCACTTCTACCGTATTCTATTGGTCAAGGCAGTCACAGAGATCTGCCCAGGTCCAAGCAGGAAGGGACATTGGCCCCACCTCCTAATGGAAGGGTGTCAGTGTCAGATTGTAAGAAGAGCATGTGGGATGAAAGATATATTGTGACTATCTTTGGAAAATAAAATCTACCACTCCCGCCCACCCACCTGTTTTTAACTCTAGAAATCTCACTATCACCCAAGACCCTAACAGGGAACTCACTTAGGGTCCTGGGCTTAAAAAATGTTCTACTGTATGGTACATTGTCTCTGAAACCTTCACTGATCTTCAGACCTGGAAATTGCATCCATTTCATTGTTTCCTTACCGTCTGTTAGTAGAAAACATCACATTCTTAATCTAAGCCTCAAGAATTACTTCCAGCCTCAAAGCCCTGCTGTATGTGTGTTATTATAAGTTTGTTTTTTTGCTTATTTGTTTTTCTAAACTGGAGTCAAACCTTAAACCTTAAAAATCATGGGTGGTGGGGTTGACGTCACTCTGTCACCCATTGGCTCTGCCACCGCCTTGCTTGGTTTTGGACTTTCCTCTGTGTTGGGTGTAATTTCTTGTTCTCTTAGGAAAGAAAGCTTCTACAGGTTTGCTTTGAGATTTACCAAAAGAAAAGGGAGGGTAAAGAGAAAGCTAGAAAAATAGACCATAAACACCACTTGGTGGTCTTAAATACAAGCCTGTCAACAAATAGAGATTACTGATAGAAAAAGAATCCTTCCTTTGCAATTTAAATTAGTTCATTTCTTTAAAGAAAAGTATGAAAGCCGGAAATAGGTTTGGGATGTCCCACTACAAAGGTACTTGGGGTAATAGGCTTGGTGCTCTGAGTTGGCAAACTGAATTTTGGTTACACTTCATCTCAGGAAATAATATTTTGGTTATGCCATTTTTTCCTCTCATAAAATTTCCATCTAAGTCAGAGTTCAGCAAATCATAGCCTGCAGACCAAATCCAGCCTGCCAACTGTTTTTGTAAATAAAGTTTTATTGGAACTCAGTCATGCTCATTCATTTGTGTTGTCTATGATTGTTCTTGAGCTACATTGGTGCGATTGCTCCTTTACAGAAAAGTTTGTTGACCCAAAGTCTATGTTGCCATTCAAACTAATTTTTAGATTTTTTTTCTCCATCTAGATGTCAGATAATACAGTGAATCACATGGAGAATTTTAGTAGGGATATATTTAACTTTACACTGAATTATGTATTTAGTCAGTATGAAGGTGTCAAGAGAAACCAAGATACCTCTTAATTTTGGTACTTGGCTGAATGGACCTGAGAAATAAACTTTCTAAAAGAGGATTTGGGTTCAAAGTGTTCATTAACATCATTGAATTTTTTTTAACATCTCAAATGAATTAATGGGCAAAAAATAAGAGGTCAAGACAAGAGCCTATGAATCAATGAGATGAACCCTTTGGAAGAAGCAGTTAAGCTTAATAGCATCCTACTGGTGTATATTCATTTCAAAAAAATTTTTGAAAAGATTTTCAATGACTTACAAAAATGTTTGCAGTAGTAAAACTCCTTGGTAGTAATAATATAATATTATGCAGTGTGAGGATCTGCAGGCTGTGATGATATGAGCCTCTGTACAGGCCTGGGGGTGGTGGGAAGGAATGGCCTTCACTTATGAACCGCTGGGCAAAATACAGGTGAACTATACTGTAAGAAAGATAGAAATTTGTCTAGTTAAATAGTACAAAATTGCCTGAGAATTTAGCCGTGGTAGGTTATGGACTCTACGATCAGGTTAATAGATCTCTGTTGAATTTCTTTTTCTCTATTTCTAGCATAACCCACCCCTTTCCCCAAGTAGGGGTAGGGAAAATACGTAGATCAGCTCTAAAAATAGCAAAAAACTAGAGTTGACTGAAATTGAAGGCTTTCAAGCATAATAATCATGATTTTCAAAGTTTCAAGAAAGTATGAAGAATCCACAGCTAGACCGGAGATTTCAAACCCTGATCCAGGGTCGAAAGTTTCCATGGAGAACCCTCAAGGGCCGCTGAAGTGGGAGGCCTAGGAGGTGGTTCAGTGGCTGCTTCCTCCTGCCTTCCAAACACAACAGCAGTGCTTCCGTTTTCTGTGTACTGACCTTCCACACACCAGCTCTTCAAATGTTGCATATGAGGAGACTGAAGCTACAGTAATTTGAGTAACTTGGCTCGGGCCATACATTGAATTACAGGAGAACTGGAATTAGAATCTAGGTGTCCTGTGTCTCAGTCAAGAGCTTGTTTTTATGATTCTATAAAGAAGAGGAGCAGGCTTCCATGCCTTAATCCACTGAGACAAAGGATCAGCCTTTGTATTTGTAATACCCTTAGGTATAAGAGTTCAGTGTTTGTCAGTTCCTATGACTTTTGTCGTCACATAATAATAGTTCTCAAATTTTAGTATGCATAAGAATCACCCGGGAAACATGTTAAAAAAATTCAGTTCCCAGTTATCCTTCCTAGAAATTCTGGTTTGGAATATCTTCATTTTAATCAAATATCTCAGATGCTTCTGATGTTCCATATTCTGATGTTCCATGCACCATACTTAGAAAAATACCATCTTTAAGCTTTATAGTTGGGTCTTAAAGGATATTAGTACAGGCACTATTCCTTAGTACTGTGACCTCTGTTGAGGCAGACTACTACAAAGTAGACATAAGGCAAATAAGGTTAAGCTATGCTGCAGTAACAAATAAGGGCCATTTTTGGCAGTGCTATTGGCATATTGACTGCTTTCATCTTGCAACTGCCATCAGAAACATATGGTGTCCAAGGTGGTCATGGAAGGGGAAGAGGGCTATAGACTCAGCCCTTGATAAACTTGTAATTGTAGCGTAGCAAACGTACAGAAATGTGCACGATCATGAATGTGCAGCTCAATGAACTTTTACAACTGAGCACAGGCTTGTAACCAGAATCCAGATAAAGAAACAGAATGTATAAAAAAAAAGTTTGTATCATTTCCCAGTCTTTACTCATATTTATCTCCAGTAACTGTAACCAACATGCAGGATATATATATAAATATATATATATATATATATATATATATATAGTGCTTTAGGTGAAAGTTTACAGCTCAAGTTAATTTCTCATACAAAAATTTATACACATATTGCTTTGTGACATTGGTTGCAATCCCCACGATGTGACAGCACACTCCTCCTTTCTGCCTCGGGTTCCCTGCATCCATTCCACCAGTTCCTGCCCCTTCCTGCCCTCTCATCCTGCGTCCAGACAGGAGCTGCCCATTTGGTCTCCTGTATCTGACTGAACTAAAAAGCACACTCCTCACCTTTATTATTTTTTGTTTTATAGTCCTGTCTAATCTTTGTCTGAAAAGTGGGCTTCGGGAATGGTTTTATTTCTGGGTTAACAGAGAGTCCAGGGGCCATAGTTTTGGGGGTTCCTCCAGTCTCTGTCAGCCATTAAGTCTGGTCTTTTTACGTGAACTTGAGTTCTGCTCCACACTTTTTCTCCCAGTCCATCCGGGACTGTCTGTTGTGTTCCCTGTCAGGGCGGTCATTGGCGGTAGCCAGGCACCGTCTAGTTCTTCTGATCTCAGGCTGGTGGAGTCTCCAGTTTATGTGGTCCTTTAGTCTCTTGATCTAATATTTTCCTTGTGTCTTTGGTTTTCTTCATTCTCCTTTGCTCCAAGTGTGATGGGACCAATTGATACGTCTTAGATGGCTGCTCAAAAGCTTTTAAGACCCCAAACGCCACTCACCAAGGTGAGATGCAGGACATTTTTTAAATAAACTTTGTTATGCCACTTGACCTAAATGTTGCAGGGTATATTTTTGTTACCAGGGCTAGAAGTGGCTTATATCTCTTCCAACTACATTCCTTTGGCCAGAACGCAGACATATTGACCCCAACCTAACTGCAATGGGTGTTGGGAAATGTGATCTTCCTATGTGCCCAGGAAGAGGAACAGTGTGATTAACATGTAACATTGTCTCTATTACACTTACTAGATTATAACCAAGAATGTAACCTTATGGTCCAAATAATCATGCTTTCTATAGGCGTAGCAGATTAAATAAAAATTAACATTATTTCTAATGTAATTATTCTTATTCTGTAGAAATTAAATTCACTCCAAAATAGCTACATATTTATATTAATGATTACCTGAATAGTAATACATGGTGTGATGGATGGCAGATAATTTAGAGCAAGATGGAAAGAAATATGAATTTATTCTTCAGACATGTCCTGAACACTGTATCAACTCCATAGGAATAAGCATTAATCCCTGAGGGTGTGGGGTTCCTGCAGAACGTTCAGATTTGCCCTCGGTGTGCCTTTCTTCAGGTTACAAATTTCCCCATTTTCTTTCTTAACCATAGCTCTTTGACATTTGAGGTTGGTACTTTCTAATTTTTGGAAAACACTTAAGCTTACTCATTAAACACTTCTCCGTTGATATTCCTTTGGAATTAAGATGATAAATTTACATATGCTTCTGATTTTAAGACTCTCACTGTCATCTTTACTCAATATGTGCTCATTCAATGTTTAAGGAAAAAAAAGCTCCCTGAATTCCATTATATGCTTAGCAAATACAGAAGGATATTCAGAAATACAGAAGAACTGAAATATCTGGTCCCTGTCCACCAAAGGTGTACAATCTAGTTGTTCCCAAAACATACACAAAAGGACTATGTCAGCTATAACTAGATGTCCATGTGAATAATCTGCTAAAGTAATTAGGAGGTGATTACTATTAGCTAGAATAACAGAGGTATGATTGATGTAGGTGGTAAAACTTGGTAGAATCCTGAAGGATAGCGCGGTTGGTCTATTTGTGTTCCCCAAAAAGATATGTTGAAGTCCTCACCTCTGATACCTGTGAATGTAGCCTTATTTGGAAATAGTATCTTTGTTGATGTAATTAGTTAAGATGAGGTCATACTGGAGTAGGGTGGGCCATAATCCAATGTGACTGATGTCCTTATGAGAAAAGAAGAGACAGAGGCACACAGGGAGAATGCCATGTGATGAAAGAGGCAGAGGTTGGAGGGATGCCTCTCAAGGCCAGTGAACACCAAAAATTGCTGGCAACATCAGAGCTAAGGGAAAAGCATGGACCAGATTCTCCGCTAGAGCCTTCAGGGAGAGCGTGGCCCTGCCAACACCTTGATTTTGGACTTTTAGTCTGCAGCACTGTGAGAGAATAAATTTCTGTTGTTTTAAGCCATCAGTTTGTGGTGATTTGTTATGGCAGCCCTAGGAAATGAAAACAGTTGGGTAAAGACTGTCAGACTGGAGTCAGTGACTAAGGGTGTTCTGGCATGGGGAGTTGACACATGCTATGACTTTTTGTTAGGAGAGAGTACACCCAATTTGGAGCAAAGTGGAGGCATTGAACTCCATAAAGAGGAAAGAGGAATGTCTAGTGCACTGGGAGATGAGTTTAGGTGTGGCCTGAATTTGGTGGACCCTGAATGCTGGGTGGGAGTGCCTGAGCTCAATACTATAAGAATTTAGAACTAATCTAATGGCCACAGTAGGAAATGGTTAAGTAAATCATGACACATCCAGAGGATGGAATACGAAGTGCCATTTAACAAGATGTTTGTAAAGCATTTATGTAATGTAAAGCTTAGGTGATATGTGAAAAGAAAAATAAACAGTTGTTTACCTAGCATAATTACATGAAAATAATGCTATAGAAGTAAAAGATTATTAAAGTAAATATATTAAAATATTTACAGTGATGTTCTTAATGAGAACAAATTCTGGTTGACTGTTTCCTTTTTTCTATTCGTCTTTTCAAATTCTCTATGATGAGTATATGTTACTTTTTATATTAAAATAATTAAATAATAATCTGAAGTATTTGTTTATTGTGTACAAGGAACTGCGCAGGTGGAAAAAACAAAATTCAGATTATTTATATGCTAGTGGAGAAGAAAACCAAGCATAAACCCATGAACAGTTAAATAACAATATAATGATTAAATTATGAGATTTTTAACAACACTTTTATTGAGGCATTTTTTGCATACTGTAAAATTTACCTGTTTTAAGTATACAGTTTGATGAGTTTTAGTAAATTCATATTGTTGTACAACCATCACCACCATCCAGTTTTAGAATAACTTCTATCACACCACGAATTTCTTATATGCTTTTTTGCAGTTAATAGCCATTTCCCTGCCCAGTCCCAGCCAACCACTGATCTGCTTTCTCTTTAATTTTGTTTTGTCTATGAATTTCTTACAAATGCAATCAACTAATACATAGTATCTTGTGTTTGGCTTCTTTCACTTAGCATAATGTTTCTGAAGTTCAGCTACACTGTTTCATGTATCAGTAGTTTGTTCCTTTCTATTGCTTGGTAGTATCCCTGGTTAAGAATGTACCACATTTTGTTTATCCATTCACCAGTTAATCAGCATTTGGATTGTTTCTAATGATTAGCTACTATTAATAAATCTACTATGTACATATGCATAGAAGTCTTTGTGTGGACATACCTTTTTATCTCTTTTGGGCAAATGCCTAGGAGTGGAATTGCTGGGTCCTGTAAGAAGTGTACGTTTAATGTTTCAAGAAACTACAAAACTGTTTTCCAAGGTGGCTCTACCATTTTACATTTCCACCAGCTGCATAGGAGAGTTCTAGTTTCTCCATATCATTGCCAACACTTGTCATTATCTGTCTTTTTGATTATAGCCATTGTAGTGGATTTGAAGTGATATTTCATTGTGGTTTAATTTTAATTTCCCTGATGGCAAATGATGTTGACCATCTTTTCATATGATTATTTGCAATTCATGTATCTTCTTGGGTGAAGTGTCTTTTCAAATCCTTTGCCCGTTATTATTTATTTATTTAGCAAAAATATTCAAAAACGTTGTTTGCTGTTGTTAGGTGCCATCGAGTCGGTTCTGACTCACAGTGACGTTATGTACAACAGAACAAAACACTGCCCGGTCCTGTGTCATCCTCACAATCATTGCTGTGCTTGAACCCATTGTTGCAGCCACAGTGTCAGTCCATCTCATTGAGGGTCTTCCTCTTTTTCACTGACTCTCTGCTTTACCAAGCATGATGTCCTTCTCCAGTGACTGATCCCTCCTGACAACATGTCCCGACTATGTAAGACGTAGTCTCGCCATCCTTGCTTCTAAGGAGCATTCTGGTTGTACTTCTTCCAAGACAGATTTGTTCGTTCTTCTAGCAGTCCATGGTATATTCAGTATTCTTCGCCAACACCATAATTCAAAGGCATCAATTTTTCTTCAGCCTTCCCTTATTTGTTGCCCAGCTTTTGCATGCATATGAGGCAATTGAAAATACCATGGCTTGAGTCAGTCACACCTCAGTTTTTAAAATGACATCTTTGCTTTTAAACACTTTATAGAGGTTGCCCTGGTCATCTAGTACTGCTCAAACAGAAATACCACAAGTGAATGGCTTTAACAAAGAGAAGTTTATTTCCACACAGTAAAGTAGGCTAAAAGTCCAAATTCAGGGCATCAGCTCCAGGGGAAGGCTTTCTCTCTGTGTCAGCCTTCTCATCAATCTTCCCCTGGACTAGGAGCTTCTCTGCACAGGAACCTCAGGTCCAAAGGATGCCCTCTGCTCCTGGCACTGCTTTCTTGGTGGTATGAGGTCCCACTGTCTCTCTGCTCTCTTCTCTCTTTTATATCTCAAGAGATTGCCTCAGGACACAATCCAGTCTTGTAGATTGAGTCCTGCCTTACACAACTGCCACCCATCCTCCCTCATTAACATCACAGAGGCAGGATTTACAACATGCAGGAAAATCACACAATACTGGGAATCATGGCCCAGGCAAATTGATACACATATTTTTTGGGGGACATAATTCAATCCATGACAGAGTTCTTTTAAAGCAGATTTGCCCACTGCAATTGGTCATTTGATTTCTTGACCGCTGCTTGCATGGGCATTGTTTGTGGATCCAAGTAAAATGAAAACCTTGACAACTTCAGTATTTTCTGTGTTTATCATGATGTTGCTTATTGGTCCAGTTGTGAGGATTTTTGTTTTCTTTATGTTGAGGTGTAATCCGTACTGAAGACTGTGGTCTTTGGTCTTCATCAGTAACTGCTTCAAGTCCTCTTCGCTTTCAGAAGGCAAAGTTGTGTCATCTGTATATCGCAGGTTGTAAATGAGTCTTTCTCCAATCCCGATACCACATTCTTCTTCATATAGTCCAGCTTTTTGGATTATTTGCTCAGCATACAGATTGAATAAGTATGGTGAAAGAATACAACCCTGATGCACACCTTCCCTGATTTTAAACCATGCAGTATCCCCTTGTTCTGTTCGAATGACTGCCTCTTGGTCTATGTACAGGTTGCTCATGAGCACAATTACGTGTTCTGGAATTCCCATTCTTCCCAATGTTATCCATAATTTGTTATGATCCACATAGTTGAATACCTTTGCATAGTCAGTAAAACATAGGTAAACATCTTTCTGGTATTCTCTGCTTTCATCCAAGATCCATCTGACATCAGCAATGATCTCCATTGTTCCATGTCCTCTTCTGAATCTGGCTTGAATTTCTGGCAGTTCCCTGTTGATGTATTGCTGCAACCGTTTTTGAATTATCTTCAGCAAAATTTTACTTACATGTGGTATTAATGATATCGTTTGATAATTTCTGCATTCAGTTGGATCACCTTTCTTTGGAATAAGCACAAATATGGATCTCTTCCAGTTGGTTGGCCAGGTAGCTTCTTCCAAATTTCTTGGCATAGACAAGTGAGCACTTCCTTTTTCTTTAAGAAATTTAAGATTTTTACCAACTTCTGCAGTCTGACATTGATCAAACATGTAGTCAAGATGCATTGATAATTACTGATGACTGGAATGCAAGAATTGGAAACAAAGAAAGATCAGTAGTTGGAAAAATATGGCCTTGGTGACAGAAACAATGCATGATAGAATTTTGCAAGACCAAATGACCTATTACAGCGATCATTATGTAATTATCAACCTTGGCACTATTGACATTTTGGATATTTCTTTGTTTTGGGGATCTGTTGTATGCATTGTAGGATGTTTAGCAGCATCCTTGGCTTCTACTCAGTAGATGCCAGTAGCATGCCCCCCAGTCACAACAACTAAAAATGTCTTCAGACATTGCCGGGTGTCCCCTGGGTGGCAAAATTTTCCCTAGTTGGGAACCACTGGTTTATAAAATTGATGTGGATTTGAAAATGGTAAAGATCAAAGGTATGTGGTAAAATGCAACTTAACTTGGGTATTTTAAATGAATAGAATTTAGAAAGACAGAAAGAAGAGAGGGATAATTTCAGGTCAGCTATTTCCTTTTTATAATTAGTTTTGCTGCTAAAACAATTTCGCAGTGATGAAGATTTAAGAAAAAAAATGATAACCTGTTTTCCTACTACACTAAAACAGTGTTTTCATTTCTTGTGTTTTCTTCTAGTCTTTATCCATAAGTCTCTCTTGGTAAGCAAGAGGACTGCACATACCTTTTGTAAGACATTTAGGTTGGCTCAGATTTTGTGCTCTGAAGTCCATTCTTTCAGTGTGCTTTTCTGTTCATACAGTTTTTGTTTTTCTTACTTTTAATTATTTTCCTGGAATGAACATCTATGGATAATAACTGGGATAAAGGATATAATTTTTTACTGGGTTTTTAATATGTATCACCTCTTTAGTTCCCAAATGGTTTACACCCGATAGGAAATGTCTGTTTCTGATTTGTATAGGCCCTGTCGTACCAAAGGTAGTCTTTGAATAAAACCGTTCTTTCTTTACATCTTGAGAAGCAGCTATGTTTCTAAGCCTCTAACAGTAATCGTCTAGCACTTCTCTTTTCTTAAGGTTTTTACATATGAAATAAACAGTATGCTAAGTCAAAATTCCTGCGTAAAATAAAATCCTCATGACAGAGTAAGATTTGAAGTATAGAAAGATAAGCAATGAGTTTAAAAAAATAAATCTACTTGGGCGCTGAGTAAGGATAGTACTTTATGCAATAAAATTTCCTTAAGTAAACATTTGATAGAAGGAATAAAATCTTACTTGTACATAAATCTTTTTTATCAACAGCAAGGTTGTGTGTATAAGTGAGCGCTTATGTACCCAAGGGAAGAGGAAATAGAAGGAGCAATTATTGCAAATAAGGTGAGGGCAGAACTGTTTCCCCATTTATCATATATTGGTCCAAAGTTGTTTAACCAAAACTAAGGAAAGATGGATGGCCATCATGATGGTGCTCTATATAACAGAGTGAAGCTAATACTTAATCAGTAGCATCTTTCTCTAAGGATTCTGAGTGCTTTAAAAACCTAATGTAATTTAGGCATCAGTGGAAAGTATTTCCTGCCCTTCTCCTTTTTTATTTCCCTAGCTCAACCACAAATGGAAGAAGAAAAAAATAAACACACCTCAGATGGAGCTAGTCGGGGCTGAGTTTTGTGGTTGCATCTCTGCCTCTTCTGTACAGAACTAGCGACACTGCAGTGGGTGAGGTTTTCTGGAGTAGTGTGACCTGAAGGCATTTGGCCCAGGAATAGTCATTCTGCCTTGGAATAAATTTTCTAGTATTGCATAGTATTTCACGAACATGTTCCCTTTCACAGGTGTCAAAAATAAGGGATAGTATAACTAAGTAAGTGAGAGAAATAACACGTAGAGAATTAAACATTCTTGAGTCCAAATGGCATGCATTTCTGAGGTTCAGACCATGTGGGGTGTGTCCATTGCATTGCATATAGCATCAGCCTACCTGGGTTGGAATGACTAGTAACTACCTCCAAGTGTTGGTGTGAGCATTAAATGACAAAATCAGTGCCTGACACATAGTTAGCACTCAGATTTTTTTTTGCCATTTATTATTGTTGTGTGGTTGTTATTTTATTATCATAAGGAAACTAAGGATGTCAAGGGGGACAGATGGAGACTCCTGAAGACAAACTTGCTCAATATCAAAGTCTCAGTCATCCTGAGGAGAGGCACTTAAGAGCAAAGTGATGAATATTGCTTGGATTTTTTCTGGTCCACATCCATCATCTGCATTTAGGTCTTCCTTCCAGACAACACGTTCCTAAATATAAATTTCAAGATCTGTGAGGGGTCTGAAATGTTTTACCCTACTTGTAACCTAACAAGGTAGTCTTTCTTAGTTTCATCGATACTGGCAGAAGACATGAGACTCTTGTATCAGAGACAAAGAACAGTTTATTACTCACAGCAATAGCAGTAGCCACAGTATTAGCATTTGTCTTGACTCCTTGAGCCTCACTTCCCACAGGATGACATGAAGAGGGCCTGATGGTTGTCAGGCAGTGGTTTCTATTACAGGAGAGAAACCCTGAGCTTAGAGAACTCAAAACTTTTATAATGGACAGTAAACACATCTACCCTTTGTTCTGAAGGTAGGCACAATCTCTATCTTCAAAGACAGTAAGCAAACCTTCTGTCTGCTCTGGAGGGAGACACTATATCTCCCAAATCTGTTTCCTATACAAACAGCCTAGAAAAGTTAGTCAAGAACAAAGGCAGTCAGGGCCTCTGCTCAAAGGATGTGCAAAAATGTGAGAGAGCCATGGAGAGTGGTTCCCATCAGTAAAATCTGAACACTGTGTTTACATTGGAAGGTAAGGAATGATGTAAAGAAACATTGTTTTGTGACAAAATGTAAAATGAAAGGGAAAAAGAGGGAATGTTCTCACTTTGGCTTGAAATATAATGTGGCTGTGGCATGTTGGAGACTCCAGAGCACACATGGCATTTCGGGGAAGTATCAGATGCAGGCACTTGATGGTACTGGTCTGGTGGTGATTCTGAAGATGGTAGTACCTGGTGGTGGCATCAGAGGTGCCTGGTGGTTTATTGATGATGTGCCGTGGGAAGCAGCTTCTCCATGGCCCCTGGAGGCACTGAAGAGAGACCTTCACACAGATGTGCAGGCAGGAGAGGGATAAATGGTGGATACTGCATGGAGGCTAACAGGAATTATTCAGGAGCCTCTGTGGACACTTTTTGGAGGCTCCTAGAAGTAATTAGAGGCAGCTCTAAAAGGAAGTGTAGGCTCCCCGATAGTTGTAGGAGCAAGATCCTACAAAACATGTGTTAGATTGAGAATGGCTTCTGCTACTCCTAACTTGTATGTAGAGGTGTCTGTAAATGGGAATTTTGTAAGAGAAAATGAACAAAGTGATGACACACAATCAAGTTGATTTAACCATGTCCACAAATTCTCTGTTTCTGATTCAGATTTTTATCAGTGATATGTCATTACCAGTTTTCCATTCTGGTTCTTTGGGGAACTCTAGGACGTTCCTCCAGATACCCTACAAAAGAGAAAACCTTTGACCAAATACATTTTGAAAATGCTTCACATTAACTTATTAAAGACGCTTGGTTTTCCTGCCCTTTAGGATGTTCTTGAACTTTGTTTAAACCAACTTTTCCCGAACATACTTACGTGATCACAGAATCCTATTTTTGCCTAACATTCATGAACATCTCATGGAACTAGTGCTTGGGAGAGCACACTGTGGAAGATGTTATATGGTAATGTGATGACATCACTGTCACAATTGAAATGGTAATAAATAATAAAGGGAACTTTCAGACTCTCTAAGAACTTTTCAGTGAAACCTGTTGTTACACTTGTCGCCCATCTCCAAGGTCAGTTACAGACTAGACATTTTTTGATCCTAGCACTTGAATTGTAGTCATCACTACTAAGTGGGCCTTGTCCACCTAACATGATCTAGAATTTCTGATGTTGACATTAGTAGTTAATCTGAACTTTTGATAAGCCACAGTTACCACACTCAGTTATGATTCTGGTGAAAGGCAAACACATTTGGGGTTTTATAGAGCTTGAATGGCCTTATTGAGGGTATAGTTCCAATTTTCAACAGGCTTGTAGACTATTAAAACTTACAAATAGTCATTTGTGAATTCTTTGAAAGTATGGGGCACAAGGTTGGAGACCATTGGGTAAGAAGGTTTTTTCCTTGAATCTGTATGGGGTCTTTGTTACTTTATCTTTGATGCCTGGGAAAATATTAAGAATGCAGTTATGAACTGGATAGCGGCCTTGGTTTTCATCTTTAGAAGACTGTGTCAATTGGAGGATTTATTGGGTGTTTTCATTGTGTTAAGTGGAAGATAAATTAGTTTTTTTATCTATTGTCTGCACAAATCATATATCAAATTTTATACATGAAAGCTGCTCCATTTGTAGTTATCTTTTTAAAAACAAGAAATGAGATAAGACCAAGTTGGCAGAATTGGCAGGGGGTATTCTGGCAGGATTTATCACATACTCACATTGGATTTTGTGGTAAAAGTTCATCATGGCTAAAACTGTGATGTGGGCAAAGTTTTTGTTTTTTCATCCAGTAACATCTCTCTCCTCTTTGTGTTTCATTATGTCTTAAAGTCTGGGAGATCAGGGAGGTTTGTGTTTAAATCCTGGGTCCACCGTGGAAATTAATGTCTATGAGGCTCAATTTCCTCTTTTGTGATGAGGATTATGCTTATGTCATAGGGTGTTGAGTGCATTAAATGAAATAATGTCAACTATGAAGGATCCAGTACAGTTACTGGCATATAACACATGCTCTCGATGTGTTCGTTTCTTGCCCTTCCATCTTTCTCCGTATTTAAAATCCTTCTCATGCTAACCCTTGATGATCTCCATGTGGGCCCCTCCATCCCCTATTGCTGCACATTTCCTTTTCTTCCCATCCTTAATTTAATGCCTGTTGTCTTCTTTTCCATTGTCTGGTTCCCCAGCTTCATGTTCACTCTCTCCCTCTCCAGTGGCCTTTCTCCCAGGCTTCAGTCACCCGTTGATCTCACCCATCTTGAAAAGGTCTTGGTTTACTCTGTTCCTCCCTTGAGCTATCAACGTTGTTCTCTTCTTCACTTCTTTGCCAAAATCCTGAAACATGCCGGCTGCTTTTATTTCTCTACTCCTTAATCGTTCCTTAGTTCTCAGCAATTTGCCTTATATGTTGCTATTTTACCCTAGCACCTCTCTTGAAGGTCACCAAGAAGCCTTTTTGCAAAATCCAATAATCTTTCACAGACTTCATTTTTTTAGACCCTTTTGCTGCATCCGATGCTCTTGACCCCCCTTGAGTGTGCCTGTCTTTTGCCTTGCACTGAAAATTCATCATCCAAGTCCTTTCTGATGTCTGTTGTTCCGTAAGCTCCTCTGTGCCTTCTTCTTCCTGCTGCTGCCTGTTTTATCTGAAAGTTATTCCTGGCCCATTGGCTCTGTCCATAGGCTTCCATTCAGTAGGATTAAATTATGCCTGCAGATAAATCGGACCCGCTGTTTTCCTCTCATGTTCACATAGTTAGCACTCAAGGAGTGGCCCATGGGGCAGTGATCATTTCCAATCAAACTGGCTGCAAGTAAACCTTTGGCACTGCCATTACCCTCGTGACGTTCAAGTCTCCAGAAATGACCATGCCAGCCATCAGGTACATAAAGTGTCAAGGGACCAAACGCTGGCAAACTGAGACCAAAATTATTCGGACTACCTTGGGGTGTATCAACAGGAGGCACCTCAGTGTTAAGTCATACCATCTCCATCTTGTTTGTGCTCCAAATCAAAAGGAGAGAAAGGAAAACCGAAGGAAACAAGTCTTCGGAAGTCAGAAAAAGCCTCTCCCCTGCCCTCCCGTTTAAATGCCACACATAGCAAATTGAACGTTTTTGAATCAAGGTGTGGAGGGCCCTGAAGTCTCAAGAAGGAGTACTAGCAAGTATGGCGAGACCAAATGACAGGAGGTGATGGTTCACGCAACATTTAAAATATAAACCCATTGCTGTTGAATTGATTCCGATTCATAGCGACCCTATAGGACGAAGTAGAACTGCCCCATAGGGTTTCCAAGGCTGTAAATCTTTACAGAAGCAGACCTGTGGAGCAGTTGATGGGTTCGAACCACTAACCTTCTGTTTAGCAGCCGAGTGCTTAACCACTGAGCCACCAGGGCTCCTTATTTAGGATATATTTATACTAAAATTTTTTTTTTCTGAAATTCAAATTTATCTGGGCATCCTATATTTTATCTGGCAATCCTACATATTTGAGGAGATAAACTTGAATTGAAAACTTCCTGTAACTCTTTTATTTGGTCTTATTGTTTATAACTCTAGCCCTAACCACACTCATACCATGAGATTATGTTCTTTCATTCTTTCCAAAAGCGTTAGTTAAACCTACCATAGTTCAGGACTCAGGGTACAAAGCTCCCTACAGGTGAAGGAGCTGAGTAGGGAGGCCAGGCACAGGTGTGCGTGGTGGCTGGGGCGTAGCTGTAAGCAGTGGGGTTTGGCTGAAGCTTCTGGAGAAGGCAGTTGGTGGTGGAGAGCTGGGTGAAGCAGGAGGGACTCTGGAGATTTGGAAATGGAGGCAGACAACCGAGGGCCATGTAAACAAGTCAGGGAAACTCCTTGAAGGCAGGGATTGTGTTCCATTCATTTTGTATTCCCACAGGGTACTTACAACAGTCCTTGCACGTAGGAGCTGTTCAAATATTTGGCGAATTCAATGGTCTCTTCCAAGGGGAGAGCTTCTGCCTTTCCCTTCTGCACAATCCACAGGGGAATGAGATATTCAGATAATTGACTTCTTAGCTGGCTGCTTCCCTTCTTCAAATTTGTGAATGGCCCCATGGGGTTCAGCAAAAGAACTAATGTGAGCAAGAGTGGACTGGCCAACTGTGTGGCTAGCCAAGCTAAGCAGAGGGCTTCCTTTTAACATTGTGGCAGAGTGTGTGTTGTGTGCAGCCAGTCAGGCTATGCAGTGTTTGTGTCTGCGTGTGTATGTCTGAGCGTGTGTGTATGTGTGTGTCTGAGCGCGTGCATATTTGTCTCTGTGTGTGGTCATTCAAGCTATGCAGAGGGCTTCCTTTTAACATTATGGCAAAGTATAAGTGTGTGTGTGTGTGTGTGTGTGTGTGTTTGTGTGTGTGTGTGTGTGTGATAGAGAGAAAGAGTGTGGGAAAGAGCCCTGAGCTAAAGATAGATTGGTGTGTTGGCATTTTACAGTATAAAACTTTCATCAGAACCTCTGAAGTACAGATTAATTAAAAATTGAGGCAAAGTCGGTCCCAAAGGCAAGAAATGACCCCAGCATTAAAGACAAGCTCTGCAGCGGGTCATGGCGCATTTGCCCGGCTTGGGCAGGAGGTGCACACAGAGCGACTTCTGATGGATGGACGGTACTGAGCAGCGCTTGGGTTTTCTCCCACTGCACTTTCTGACATCCCTGGTTTGCAGCCTTCTGGAACATCACGGGCCACCTCCAGGGGTGTCAGGAAATATTGGAAACAAAGTTAAAATACATTCACTTTCATCGAAAATGCAATTATAGTCAGTATAACACTTTTAGGACCTGTGGGACTGGGTGTTAGAAAATCAGACAAAGCAATGGGGCAGCAATCTTACGAATTGTGGATTTGAAAAAAATAACATGCTAAAGACTTGTTAAGGGATTGGACACTGCTGGGGACCTAAGAGAGACAGGAAAAGGTTCTAAGTTTAGTGTTAATCAAAATCCTGGGAATTCATCTCTGTTCCTGAACTCTCATCAGCAGAAGGACCTGGTCTGGTAGTATCTGAATTTGACCATGTGTTTGTTTGTTTTTCATTCGTTCATTCATTCAGCATTCATGTGTGTGCTAACTGTGTGCTAAGCGCTGAACTTACTGACACACAGGATGGGCTTTCCATGGGCAAGGTTGGTGGATATTACTTTCTCATGGATATGAGAACATGAGTTGATCTACACCAGTCCTTCTCAACCAGGAGCAATTTTGCTCCCTGGGGGGCATTTGATAACATGTGGAGACATTTCTGGATTGTCACAACTGGGGTGGAGGGGCTGCTACTGACATCTTGTGGGTAGAGGCCAGGGATGCTGCTAAACATACTACAATGGCCAGGACAGCCCCCACAACAGAGAGTTATCCGGCCTCAAATGTCAGTAGTGCTAAGGTTGAGAAAACCCCAATCTACGCAATAGAATAACAAGGGTTTAAAGCTTTCATTTTTTTAAATTAGACTATATAAGGACATTTCTTATGCACTATTTTTCTTCTGATAATAGTAAACTGATACAGCAGTAGATCTGATGTAATAAAAGTTATTTTGAAATTAAGTCTTTACATCAAAGAACTATATTTTTGTATCATTTTTGAAACGTATACATCCAAGTATAGCGAATTTTGCTTTTTTTTACTTGTTTTGCAGCCGTATGAGAAAATGGATGATTTAGCGTGTTTAGACACGCTCCATTCATCCTGATCATGAATGAAATGTCTGCCAGAGAAGGATCATTTGGTACCATATTTCCCGTTGGCAATCAGACTTGGTCTGTTTTAGTTTTGTTAGCATTTTGCACAAATATCTTCTGTACTCATGGGGAGGAAGTTTTATTAAAATATTGCTAATTAAATTCTGTATCAATTCTTGGTCCTGACGTATTTTACTTACTTTTGTATTATATTACTTTTCTACTTGACCACAAATCCAGAGGAGAGACTATATTTGGATATTAACCCTGAAGATTTCTGGAAAATTCTGCATTACAATATTTTCTACTCTCCTTTTCTCCTTGGTATTTGCTCCAAAGGGTCTTATCTATCCGGATCTAGTTCATTCTCAACATTCTTCATGTTTTTATCTTTTTGCAATCCATTTTTAGAGGAGAGAGAAACTCTTGACACAAAATTTCTGGAAATTTATAAGAAAATAAAGTATATAATTATGTATTTCCTAATAATTCTAGTCTTTAGAATTTTCTTCCTAAATACATGAACCAGTGGCTCAAAAGGTAAGGCCATCACTTTTTTAATATACTCTTTTTGGTTGCCATTGGGAAATTGTACAATAGGGGTTGTCGAACTACAGCCAGGCCAGGGTCCTGTTTTTGTAAATAAAGTTTTATTGGAACCCAGCCATAGTCATTCATTCATATATTGCCTATAGCTGCTTTTGTGCTATAACAGTAGAGCTGCATAATTGCAATAGAAGCTGTATGGTTTGAAAGCTGACAATATTTACTGTCTGGCCCTTTACAGGCAAAGTTTGCCAACTCCAGCAGTACAAGATTAGGCCTTACAAATGTGATCTATAATCTGCTATAGACGGTTGATAAGTTTTTTAAGAAAAGTTAAGCACCACTATTATCCGTCACAATATAGAATTAAAACGTGTAATCAGTATTTGATCATGATATATTTGTACTTTATCATCCTAAAGTTATATCTCTTTATATCTCAAATATAAAAAGTTTACATGTTTAAAAATTCAGCATAATTAAAAGTAATTTGAATTTTCAAAAAAGGCTTCCTCTTAAAAACTATTAGTATGCTCTCCGATAATACACTCTAAAAATCTTCAAGTTGACTATAAATATTTGTATTGAATAATCCTTTCTATACACTTACGCTGTCTTTAAATACTCCCTTTAAAATTAGCAATGCAGTTATAAAATCTGCCAAGTCAAGGATGTTAGAGGGCATAATTACAGTGTCTTTTGGGAAATTCTTTAGATAGTGGAATAACGATGCTTTAGGAAGTATTTGCTCAATTACATGAAATGGTCTCTTTTGTGGGTCTATCTGCAGATGGGAAAATAACTTATTTCTACTTGTCATTGTATGTGACTTATTTGTATATGCTATCAATCTGTCACATTAGTAGGAGGACATTGCCTGGAATGAAAGCATACCTTCTTTAATACAAGTACCACTTCTGCTCTTAGGTATCAATTTCGAAATTGATCACTGGCAGGGTTTGTCCCCAAAACACGTGGGGAGGTATCCCATCAGATTGTCCATGTCAAGTGTTAAAAAGGGCACAGGGCAGTCAGGGGAGGGAAAACAGAATCTGCTGGTTTAAAACTGATGAAGAAGCGTTTAACTTCAGGGCATTTGGGATGCTGGAGCTTGTCACAAGGACCCAGGTGGGAGAGCTTGTGTTTCTCCAAGGAACCCTTGTTCATTTCTGAAACAACTTGGATGATATCTGTTCTTTTCACAATGGCTGAGATTCTGCAATTACTGAGGAAATGCAATTGCTGTAGCAAACTCAGAGACTTAACGTGACAAAAATGATTTCTTACTCATGGGATTGTCCAGGGCAGGGGGATGGGAAGGTCTTGTTCACACGGTCACAGAGGGACCCGGAATCTTTCAATTCAGGGGGCAGCAAACTTTGGCCTGTGGATTCAGCATGCTTTTTACATTTTAAATGGTTGGGGGGGTGGGGGGAGAATACGAAGAATAATATTTTGTGACATATGAAAATTATATGCTAGTCAGATTTCAGTGTTCATAAATAAAGTTTTATTGGAACACAGCCATGCTCATTGTTTCATGTGTTTATGTATCGTGTATGGCTGCTCTTGCACTGTAACAGCAGAGTGACATAGTCGTGACCTGCAAAGTCTAAATATTTACTATTTGACCCTTAACAGAAAAAGCTTGCCAACCTCAGGATTAGGGGCTCCACCAGTTTTTAGGGTCTCATAGTACCCCACCGGAGAGGGAAGACAGCGGGAACCTGGAGGATCTTGTGAAAGGTTTTAAGGGTCAGGCTCATACACGGCTCCTCCTGCATAATTAGCCAGAACTCAAATATGTATCCCCAACACCTGCAAGGCAGGCTGGGAAATGCAGTCTAGCAACGTGCTGAGAAGGCGAAAACACAGATCTTAGCGGACAATAGTCAGCGTGTGCCACTTTGTAAGAGAAATTTATTTTCATAAGCTCACCCTTGAGCAGTGGCCTCACCTATGACTATGGTTTTAGTTCCATAAATGCACAAGTGATTTCATTCCCCCTTCCCACACTGCCATTATTTCAGTTCATCACGCTTTATTTCCTCAATGTGCATAGCCACAAGATGAAAGACAGGTTATTTGGTTTTTTGTGTTTTTAGGATTTTTTTTTTTTTTTTAAGATCATGATGAGCAATGTGATGGAAACAGCAGGGGTGTCCAATAATTGAGTTGAGCCTGACAGGCTCATTTGTGTGTTTACTGAACTAGTCATGCAAATATAGATCAAACACTGCTTTCTTTTTCTGGATTCTATCGTCCTTCTCTTTGGTCTGATTGCACCTGCCGTGTTGGTGAATTATTGTCAAATGGGCACCTTCCCAAAGGGTAATGTTTCATTGGAGTATAAATTACATGGGAGAGTAGAAGCTCCCATAAATTCAAAGACTGTGATCAGCCAGATATTTCTTTCAAGACAGAAGAAAGAGACAAATAACACAAATATAACAGTCGGAGATTTTTATATTTCTGAAGGGAAGCCCTTCATTTAAAAAAAAATTAAAAAAAAAAAAGCAGTAGAATCCTTGATTTTCTTTGGTTCCTGGGAATTTTCTGGCACTAGGAATAACTTTTAAAATGCTAGAAACAATAGAAATTATAAACGTTTATCAGCCCATCAAAAACAATGCCTAAACTGGGTGCTTGATTCATTAACTTTCAGAGATCTGCTTGGCCTCAGATTGGAACAGGACTGACTCAAACCTTGTCCAAGTGGGTCACTTCCATGCCATCAATCGTGGGTCTGTGAGATGGCTTGGAGGACCTTGCTGAAGTGACAATTACGGGGAAAGTGGGAGATGTAGGTGCATTTGGACAAGCCACTCAGTGCTGCTCAGGGATATTGCCTAGATACAGGCCTTTGAACATCTCAAATTACGCCTTTAATCTTCGGTTCCTTTATCTGTTCATAACTTAGGTTGTCTCAAGCTTCTCTAGTCCCTGCGCTACTGTGGGTCTTCTGGCCTCCAGCAAATCTCCCAGCCCACATCCCCCACTCGGCCTGAGTTCTGCAGAGCACTGTATGTATATTCACAAAAAAACTCCTGATGGCTACAACAGGGCCTCCCCTTTCCAGACTCCTGCCCACTTGAGTGCCAGCTGCTGAGGCCTCTGCTGGCTGTAACTGAGGGGTCCTACGCAGTGATCTACCATCCGGTTCTCAACTGGGTGTGATTTTGCCCCTTGGACATCTGGCAGTGTCTGGAGACACTGTTGGTTATCATGGCTGGGGTGGGGGAGTGCTACTGGCATCTAGTGGGTAGAGGCCAGGGATGCTGCTTAACATCCTACAATGCACAGGATGGCCCACATCACAAAAAATGATCTGGCCCCAGATGTCCGTAGTGCTGAGGCTCAGAAACCCTGAGGTATTTCTTAGATTGATTCTTCTAGGCTGAGTGACCTGGTCCACGCCCGGTGCGCCAGATCCGAGCAAAGTGTAAGCTCCCTGGTTATTTGGTTCTATTGACCAAGCCCCCAGCACCCTCCCTCTGGGAAGGCTGTGTCCTGTCAGGGAGGTTGGTCACAGCATCAAAAAGCTGCCATCACATTCATGATTTATGGCCTCATCTTCCTTGAACAGTATCTCCACGATGCTTACGTGAGGTGAATCTTCCATCTCTTTCCTGTATTTTCATGGGATGGATGGAGATGCAGAGGCAGCCCAGGGGTGGCCTTTAGACTTACTCTAGCCCAGTGGGCCTCAAACTGGGATGCACTGTAGAATCACACTGGAATCTCTGGGGATGGCCCCAGAATGGGGTATTTTTTTTAAAGCTCACCAGGCAATTCTAGCGCACAGCCAGTGTTGAGAACCACTGTTCTAGCGCAGTCCTTCAACTGCCCAGCAGGGTTCTGTCATCCTGATTTCTGGTGTGACTGTGGACCCTCGGGAGTCACCACCATTGACGTGCCGGGACACCCTCTGTCTCACACAGAAGTGACAAATATGGCTTACTTGTAACTAATAGCTTTATAACTTACCCATACCTAAGTGATGCTGCCAAACCCCAGCATTTGAGATCTTGATGTGAAATCGCACTTTCAGCTTTTACCTAGAGTTGTCTCTTGGCTGCTATAGAGAACCTGACCGGGGCTGCTACTCTGCTAAGTGTCAGACATCATGGCATGGACTCAATTGCTGATGAGGGGCCTCCAGGTGTAGAGAAAGAATGAGAAATTGCAAGGACCGTTCTGGCTTTCAACAGCCTCCTCATACAACACTCCATTTCCTGTAACCTTTCAGTAAAAGCTCCATATACATGTGGGACGTTGCCTAACTTTGGGATTGTTGGCTTAGGTTGAATGTGGATTATCTATATTTTAAAGGCATTATGATTTTCAACCCATAATTAAGAGGATTCGATGTTGACCTACACGACTGTCCAACCCATGTTTCCAAATAATTATATGTTTCTAATGAAATTAATGGCCATCTCTGTTCACCAAACCTGTACCCTTATTCACTGAATCCCATCCACTCCCAATTGAATCTGGTGTTGTATGGCGAGTATAGATATCAGGAGTCTACATTCCTTTATTTTAAATGGAAATTATAATAGTGCATTCCCAACCCATTGAAAGCTCCAAATAATTTTCTCCAAATTTCATTAAAATACTCCAACAATCCACAAAGGATTTCTGCACAACCTAAAGCATGTTTTTGTTGTGTAATTACCAAATAACATTTAATCAACACATTAGGGAGTTTGCGTGGAGTATGTAATGATACCACGTAATAGCAAACAAAAAACACGTCATCCTTCTCTACTGCAATGAACATTGCTGTGAATCAACATTGAAATAAGATGTATGCAAGGTGGATGGGTGCACATTGTTGTTGCTGTCGAGTAGGTTGCTACTCATGGAGACCTTACGTATAACAGAATGAAATGTTGCCTGGTCCCGTGCCATCTTCTTGCTCGTTGATACGTTTGAGTCCGTTGTTGTGGTTATTGTGTCAATCCATCTTATTGAGAATTTCCCTTGTTTTCGCTGACTTTACCAAACATGACGTCCTTTTCTAGCGATTCGTCTTTCCTGATGACATGTCCAAAGTAAGGGAGCCTAAGTCTTGCCATCTTTGTTTCTAAGGAACATTCTGACTGTATTTCATTTAAGACTGATTTGTTCGTTCTTCTGGCAGTCTGTGGTATACTCAATATTCTTCACCAATAGGGGAATGGCCCAATTATATTTTCTACACGTTCACCTCTCTTTATATGCATTATCACTTCCACCTCGTGTTTTAACATAGGGACTTTTTCTAGGTCTCCTACCTCCCCTGCTTTTCTTTTGCATGAGATTTTCCACTTCCTTATAATGCATTTCCAATTAATAATGTAGGGAAGACTATTGCAATCATGCATAGAAGATATTTACACAATACAAGCTCAGAATGTGTTCCAGTGCAGTACAACTACAGCACAATCCACAGCCTTGCTTTTGGACTCAGGAGCACCTTGAACCTTGACCGTGTTCATTGGCCTGTGTGTGCAAATTCATCATGGCAGGTCTTCAATTTAGAAAGTGAACTTGGGGTACAGATTTCTTGCAAGGTGATATAGCAGGTATTTGGCTGGGGAGTGCGAAGTAGCAGGGACACTTCTATAAGGCTGCTTGTCTTCATAAAATGGGAGATTTTGTGTTCATTATATAGCATACTAAAGGTTCTTTAGTGGGTTCCTGGGTGGCGCAAATGATTAAGCGCTCGACTACTAGCTGAAAGGTTGGCAGTTGGAACCTGCCCAGAGGCACCTTGGAAGACAGGCCTGGCGATCTGCTTCTGAAAGGTCACAGCCTTGAAAACCCCATGGAGGAGTTCTACACTGCACACATGGGGTCACCATGAATCGGAGTTAACTTAACTGCAACTAACAACAGCAAAAGGTTCTTCCAGTGGAAGAAACACACCTCAGTTATTTTTGTTGATGGAAGCTTTTCTCTAAGACTGTGTGAGATGGTGAAGCAAGATCGGCGTTTATTCTGGTAGCTGCGTGGCCGTCTTGGACCCACTTTCCTGACAGCAGAGTGAGCGGCAGGGGACAACATCCCAAGGGACCTGTTCCTTGTTTTGTGTGCTGCATTCATTCATCTAAAGAGAGGAAGTGTGCCTGAAACCCACACATGACTGGGTGGACTGGCTGTCAGTCAGAGTCTGGCCCAGCCTAAAGGACACTGCCTTCCAGTTGAGTAAGGGTCCCCTTGCTAATTCCCCTGGCAGGGGTTGGAGAAGCTCCACCTCCCTTCAGAGCCAGAAGAACCAGTGTATGCCCCTTCAGATCAGGTCACCCTATTTAGTGGACGTGGGGATGGTTTTATTTTTCCCACTTGAGGTCTCTCTTCTCTGGAGGCAGCGGAACAAATGTCATTTTGCCAGTGAAGTGAGGAGTTCACTGTGGACAGCTGAGTTAACTGGTGCTCTCATTCTGATTTATTGGAGGGATGTTCAGCCACAGCCCCTGTGTATTGTTACACATTTTGTTGCCAGGCCAGGGTGGAAAGTGTGAGCATGAGGGCCAAAATCCGGTCTTTAGTCTGCCCAACTGTGCTTCCTGGCTCAGGGCATGGTGGCAGTGCTGCCCCTAGACCCAGCAAGAAAGCAGGGGCCCACCCACACTCCAGAGCAGCACTGTCCGGTAGAAAAATAATATGCACACAAATTGAACATAACTGAAAATTTTCTAGGAGCCACATTCAAAAAGCTCATAAGAGCAGGTGAAATTAATTTTAATAATGCATTTTATTTTACCCAATATATCCCAAATATTATCTTTTCAACATATAATCAATATAAAAATTAATAAGATATTTTACTTTTTTTTAATAGTAAGCCTTTGAAATCGTGTGTGTATTTTGCATATATTGTTGTTGTTAGTTGCTGCCAAGTCTGCTCCGACTCATGGTGACCTTATGTACCACAGAATGAAACACTGCCAGGCCCTGCTCCATCCTCACAACCATTGTTATGATTAAGCCCATTGTTGCAGCCACTGTGTCAACCCATCTCATTGAGGGTTTCCCTCTTTTTTGCTGACCCTCTACTTTACCAAGCATGATGTCCTTTTCTAGTCATTGGTCTTTCCTGGTGACGTGTCCCAAGTAAGTGAGCCAAAGTCTCTCTGTTCTTGCTTCTAAGGAGCATTCTGGTTGTATGTCTTCTAAGACTGGCATCCCATAGAGGATGTCCAAACATAATCAGCCTGGATAGACCGCTGCAGAGTGGCCTGCACTGAAATAGTGGTGTCCACGCCTTCTGAACCAGCCAGGGATACCTGTTCTTTACCCCCATCGGGCTTTGCAAACAGATGTTTTTACAGCTAACCATTGCTTCTTGAGATTCATTTCCTTGGAATTATGGAACCCCAGGCCCCATGGGTGTTCTGAAAAGACTGCTGCACGGATGGCTGCTCTGTAAGAAGTCAAAGAAGTCTTGGTTCATATCACATCACAATCATCCTGGTTGGGTCCTGTTTGGAAAAGCTGACTGTACATTCACTTGACTGAATGAAGTTTCATATTTCCCACCATCTTCTGACTTGGAGAGGCTACATGTGTGCGCTCTTAGCAGACAAAATGCTCAAGTGGGAGAAAGAGCCTTGCAGCATTTATTCCCCTTCAGCATCATGTCTTCACTGTCAAGGGTACAGGGTCTTGCTGTGGAGCCACTATGAATCCCAGGATGAGCCTGTTAATTTCCCTGGGCTTTGGGGTGATCATTCCTTAAAATTGGAGTAAGACTCACTATGCGGTTATTCTTAAGGATATAGTTTTCACTTTCTCTGATAATATTGTTAAACCACTTTAGAGTGATAGGAAAAAGCCATATTTTTTCCTTTGCATAATTCTTCTGGTAATTTCTGTTCTTTTTCCTACTGAATAGAAATAGTACAGACAAAAGGAGATACATATTGCATGAGCTTCCTGAACCAGTTTAGCATTTTTTAGCACTTTTTAGTATAATCTTTCCTGGACATCTTAAAACTAAGGTCTCATTTTCCATTAATGTGATGGCCGTAGAATGTCATTACATCTGCCAAAAGACATGGTTCCTATAATTTAAAAAGAAAGAGATAAAAAATTCAGAAACCAGATTTCTAGCAACCTAACTCTGATTTAAAATGAGAAGTGTTGGCAACTAATAATTCTAGGAGAAGATTTTTGAACCAGTGGTTGGTGCCAGCTGGATTCATAGGTGGAATCACAGGTAGATTAAATTTGTCTTGGGTATTTGTCTTAGGTTGGGTTCTCTAGAGAAGCAAAACCAGTGATGCATATGTGTGTGTGTGTGTGTGTGTGTGTGTGTGATAGAGAGAGAGGTTTGTATCAAGGAAACGGCTCATGCAGTTGTAGAGGCTGGAAAGTCCCAAGTTCATGGGCCAGGCTGGAGGCTGCTCCTGACTCACGTACCTGCAGGGGCTGGCAAATCCAAGATCAGAAAGTTAGATGGCAGGCTGCTGGCTCACAGGCTGTGGAGGCTGACGAATTACAAGATCGGCAGGTAAGCTGCTAGCTCAAGTCCCAAGAACCAGAGGTCAGATGAACAGGAGCCAGCTGCAGGATCCAGAGTGAGCAAAAGGTAGTGAGTTTTGCCAGAAAGTCCACATATATTGGATGCAGGCCACACCGTCAAGGAAACTCCCTTTCAAATGATTGGTTTGTTCATAGCAGATCTCATCATGGAGGTGATTCCATTGTATCAGATCTCATAATGGGGGTGATTACATCATTACGTAGCATGCCAAACTACATCATAACTGCCAAACCACTGAGAATCATGGCCCAGTCAAGTTGACACACAGTCTTAACCATCACGGTACTCTTGTCCCTCTCTTTCTTCCCCTACTTTCTTATTTGTGGAGCAGGGTTTCACAAGCTCATCACTATTGATGACTGGGGCTGTAAAGTTGTATGTGGTGGGGGCTGTCCAGTGCATTGTAGGATGCTGAGCAGCCTCCCTGGCCACCACTCTATAGAGGCCAGTAGCAACTCCTCCAGTTGTGATAACCAAAAATGTCTCTAGACCTTGTCAGATGTCCCCTGGGGGACACAGCCACCCCAGGTTGAGAACCACATTTGACATTTCCCAAGAAAACTCTTTAACTTGCCGGAAGGCAAACAACAACAACAAAAAGTTTTAATGAGTTATTTAATGTTGGTTGTAGCTTTGGTGGCACAGTGGTTAAGAGCTCAGCTGCTAATTAGAAGGTCGGCAGTTCAAATCCACCAGCTGCTCATTGGAAACCCTATGAGGCAATTCTATCCTGTCCTATAGGGTCACTATGAGTCAGAGTCAACTTGATGGCAAAGGTTTTTTTTTTTAAATAGCTGATATGAAGCCTCGGTGGTGCAGTGGTTAAGAGCTTGGCTGCTAACCAAAAGGTGGACAGTTCGAATCCACTAACTGCTCCTTGGAAACCCTATGGGGCGGTTCTACTCTGTCCTATAGGGTTGCTATGAGTCGGAATTGACTTGATGGCAAAGGTTTTTTTTTTTTTTTTAAGAGCTGATATGAAGCCCTGGTGGTGCAGTCAGTAGTTAGAATTTACCAACTGCTCCTTGGAAATCCTATGGGGCAGTTCTGCTCTGTCCTATAGGGATGCTATGAGTCAGAATTGACTGGACGCCAGCGGGTTTGGTTTGTTTGTTTTATAGCTGATACATTATTTAGGACCAAAAACAACTCCCCAGTCTAGTCAAGTTGTATTTTGGAGTTATGTGTGTAACGGGGTAGAGATACTCAGAAGGACCCCCTGTGTAATCAGTGTGCTTATTTTATAGGACTTAGTTTCAAAATATAATTTTTATTGGACAGAATATAGATATTTAAACTTATTTTGTGTTGTAATTATTAGTTGTGGTGAAACATGTATCATACATACGTATATGTATATATAAATATATATATAATATTTATTGTCAAATCTTGGGTGAAGAATGTAACTTCAAATTATAAAGTTAGTCTGTGAGGGAGGTTTGCTTAGTGACCTAATTTCCAGGAACACACTGGTGCGGTATCAAGTGGAACCTGCTTGTACGCGGAGTGAATTAGAACTGGGCATTTAACCATGTCCTCTGTCATCTGTAAATGCAATTTGTGAGTCGTCTTTCTTAGCATTCTCATTTAGCAACGATTGTTTTCACAGTGAAATAGAGTAATGTGATTACTAAACATATCTAAACTTCTGCTGAATGGGTTATAACATCTTACAAGTTCTTAAGGCACTTTCCTACAGAATACCATATGCAGAAATCCTACTATAAAATCAGAATTGCCAGGTTTAACCAGAGCTTTCTTGGGAAAGTTTCACTGTAGATGTGCATTGTAAAAGCAGTCGGAATCGGCTCGACAGCAGTGCGTTTTGGGGGAGATGGGTGGACATTACAGAATTAATCTCATACAATAAAGAATAATATACCAAAACAACAACAAAACGAAACTAAACTCGTGGCCGTCGAGTTTATTCTGAGTCATAGAGACCCTACAGAGCAGAGTAGAACTGCGCCATAGGGTTTCCAAGGCTGTAAGTCTTTACGGAAGCAGACTGCCACATCTTTCTCCTGTGGAGTGGCTGGTGGGTTCAAACGGCCCACCTTTCGGTTAGCAGCCGAGAGCTTAACCGCTTCACCACCAGGGATCCTTAAAGAATAATATAGAAATCTCTTAAATGGACAGTTTCTGCATCGCTGTCAAATTGACTACCCTTGAGAGACATCAGTAATAAAAAAGAGCCAAACAATAAATGCACAAGCTTCTTGCTTCTCCCCTAATCCTCAGCAGAACGGTCATAACTGCCGGTTTCCTCAAAGGCCAGATCAAGTGCTTGGCGTTTATTAAAATAATAATAATAATAATAATAATAATGTGAGCAGCGCCACATGGGAAGGGATTGTTGAATTGAGCTCCATGGGCACAGAGCCCCTTGACCTCCATTCCTCTG
Organism: Trichechus manatus latirostris; assembly: GCF_000243295.1. Lineage (NCBI taxonomy): Eukaryota > Metazoa > Chordata > Mammalia > Sirenia > Trichechidae > Trichechus > Trichechus manatus. Next base: position 4,083,355 of record NW_004444098.1, on the reverse strand, counting down.
CTCCCTTCTCCCCTTTGGCTCCTGCCAGAGGAGAGGTCTTCCTTGAGGAGAGTCCAGCCAGGCTCCGGTGCACCAAAGCACCCAACTGGAGTTCTGGTTGTTTCTCTGCTTAAAATTAGCCTCACTGTGAATGAACACTGATCTGCCATGAAAGGAATAACTATTTCAAACCTTCCAAAAGGAATCTAAGACTTGGTAAACTTGCCTGGTATTGAGAAATATGTCCTCTTATGAGATACGGTCACAACCAGTTCTGGTGAAGACTTCGGAGATCCAGTTGATCAAAGAGCAAGCCAGTGGGGCTCTTCCATAGGGAAGTCGGGCAAATGGCCTGTGGTTCTCAGGTGTGGCAGACAATATCGGGGTCTGGCCTGGATCCACTCACATTCTTTTCAGGTCTTTGTGCCCCCTAGCCCCATTCGATGTGATTTTGCTTTCACCCGTTTCTTGGTAACCCCCCTCGGTTACCGAAGCCCACTTTGGAACCCACTTTGCTTGATTGGATAAAAAGCTAGAAGTACCTGGGAATGTCCTCCCCCACCCCCGCCACACAAGCCAGAGCATGAAAGCCCAAATCCTTTGCCTCAGGTCAAGACAACTCTGGGGTGTGACTCACCTCCAGAGCCACCTGGTGGATCAGACAGAAGCTGTCGTCTGTGGGTCTTTGCCTGGGATTATACCCTTATTGGAATCCCTGGGTGGTGCAAATGGTTAATGCCGTCAGCTGCTAAGCCAAAGGTTGGCAGTTTGAACTCACCCAGAGGCACCTTGGAAGAAAGGCCTGGCAATCTACTTCTGAAAAATCAGCCATTGAAAACCCTGTGGAGCACAGTTCTACTCTGACACACATGGGGTCGCTATGAGTTGGAATCGACTCGGTGGCAACTGGTTTACTGGTAAGTCCTTATTGGCTTCCTACTCTTGCTGCCCTCCTTCCCCTCCTCCCTCACAGCTGTCTCCAAGGAGCACTTCCTTTCTAGATCACTTGCACACAAAACCCTCATTTCAGGGTCAGCATCTGGGGATCCCAGACTAAGACACCATGTTAATGCATATGTTTTGGGAAGAGAGAGGAGCTAAGGAGCATTGCCACCATCAAGTTGCATGAGGCTGTGCAGCCTAATGGTTAAACGCAGAAGCGCTGAGTCAGAGAGATAGCTTGGTTCCACTTGCAGCCCTTCCTTTGGTAGCTGGGGGACATTTGGCAAAGTGGTCAACCCCTCTGTGCTTCACTTTCCTTGCAAAATGGGAGGAAATAGAGCCAATCTCATGAGATTGTTGTGAAGTTTAAAAGAAATAATGCACAAAAGGAGCTGTTTATGGCACGTCATAAACCCTCAATAAATGTTGGCTTTATAGAAAATCCTGCTTGGAAGACTCTAAGGAGTTTCACATGTTTAGATAATTTTCTATAACACAACTCAAAAAAGCCTTATAAGACAGGTGTCGTCATCTTATAAGGAAGGAAACAAGCTCAGAAAAGTTACATAACTGTAGGTTAAGTCATAAGGTTTGTTGTGGTGTCTGACTAGGACCCAGAATTCCGGACTAGCAGGGCGCAGCCTCTTGGCATCTAATGATCTGACATTTTGGGAGTATGTTTGCTTGAGCCGGAGAGCACATTGAATTCTAAGTATAAAAACGTGCATGAGATTGGAAAGATCAGAAATAGTATATTATTAAGGAAAAGTGTAAGACAAAGGAGGAACACACTACGAACGTAACCGCTAACCATCCTTTGAATGCCCCAAACAGTAGTCACGTTTCATTAAATGAAATTCTTCTTCATTTCAAATGATTCAGATCTCTGCTATTGATTCTTCTACCTTATCTAGAGGAAATGTAAGCGGTTGTAAGTGATAGTGTTCTCAGAAGCTCTTGAATCTGTGAATTTGAAAATGTCGAGTGAAAAATGTGAAGGTCATGTGCATAAATCTACATATGTCTACATTCATGTATGTGTTAATTACTTCCAAAGAAATTAAGATCAGACATATGGAAAACCATATGTACTGGGCGGAGAAAGCTCAGGTGTGTTGAGTATACCAAAGCCCCGAAGTCTCACCACCTGGTGGAACTGAAGATGGAGGACATGGGGGAGTCAAGTCTTTCATGTACAACGGACTGAAAGGGACTGTGTTTCCCCAGTGTGGGTGGGAGTGTCAAGGGCAGGAAATTGATTTAGCAATAGGACTTTGATTACCGTAGAAAGGACTTCAAATTGTATTTGAATATCCTGAAGGGTTTGGGGGTGCCAGGTCTGCGATACTTCAACTGTATGTGAAAACAAGCAAAGGACAGAACAGTTGCAGTGGGAAGACACAAAATGATACCATGTGAGTAAGAGGTCTCTAGGTTTTGTTTTGGGTTGTTTGAGGGCAAGGTGCAAATAGAAGCCATGCATGCAGCGATGTTGGAATGTTCTTCCAGTACTCGAAGGATTGTGATCTGGATGAAGGTGTAGCCTTCTTGCGGGTGCTTCTGGAAGGTAGCACAAAAGTGTAGTGCAACACGGTAGTGAATTAACCATAGATTGCACTTTCTTACATCTCAGGCGTAAGCAATGAGTGAGTTGTCCGTCACTAGAGACGTCGTCCGCTTATCAAAGATGTTATAGCAAGCTTCAGATAAGATTAGATTTTCCCCCCAAACCTATGAATATTTCATATCCATTTTCATAATCATTTGGGGGTCTTTGTAATTTAAACTTAATGTTCTTAATAAGATTATCTTTAAAGTACCATGAGTTTTATACTCTTGTGATCTCTGTGAATCTAGTTAAGAAGTTGTCTGTGTCTCGAAGTCAGATACAGTGCACGTAATGTCATTACCCTTTACTAAAATAAATGGATATTAATTACTGATGCTAGTTCTCATCTAAAAGTGAAGAGTATGTATTTTTTCAAATGGACAGGCATATTCCAGGCATAACTTTAGTTAAAGTAATTGGAAAACGTGTGTGTAGTGGAATAATATTTTAAATGTGCTGGAAGAGGGTGAGGTAGAGATGGAGGGAGGAAGAAGGAGAGGGAGGGAGGGGCTTGGCTCTACCACAGTAATTACATATCCAGAAAAACTACTAGTACCAGTTTGCATTGAGTCAACTGCCACTCATGGCGACCCCATGTGTGTCAGAGTAGAAGTGCCCCATAGCTGGAAACTTATGACCCAGGAATCTAGCCAGCACTTTCTATAAACTAGTTAGGTCCATGAGCAGTTAACCAAGACCTGTACTAACCACCCCCGGGAAGGCTAGGCCAAGGCTCGAACCTGGTCAAGTGTGAGTGGGCTCCTCTAAGTCTTAGGTCCCCATGGCAGGATATTCTTGATCACCTTTGAGGTTGGAAGGATCTCAAAGGCCTATGATCAGCAGACAGTCCTAGGTGGGCCCCGTCCACGTGGTCTATTCATAACGTCCTATTTCCAATGGCAACATCTCTATTTGTGTGTACGGCATGCTTCCCAGCCTTTTCATGATGAGACGGATGAATAATCCACTCATGGGTAAGGTCATTTATGGCAGGAGGTACAGACCCAGAAGCTCCCACTGTCCCAGACTGCTCCTGCTGGTTAAATAACTGGTTAATATCTCTGGTTAAATATTTCTATACACTTGTACCCATTCATGGCACGTTGTTGTGCTTTGACATTATGCATTATTTCACAACTTTTCCTAATCCCCCTAAATGTTTGCTCCACTACCGTTGATGAAATCAAATTAACATCTCAGTGTTCTCATCTATTTAATGATTAAGGTGTGGTAACTCTGTAAAAATATTTTCCAGCAAAGATGCTCATTGCCGAGTGTGAGAAATACCATTAGGCTTCTCATTTAAATTTTAATTAGCCTACTCGTTGAAATGATTCTTCCCAGTTAGTGTTTTTTATTTGGTTTTACTGGTGTAGTGTCTCTTGCCAATGTTTTCATTTTCTTTGTGCTATAATTGTTTGATGCTTCAAAGTCATTCAGTTTCACCAATATGTGGCTTTATGGTCTTTCTTTGCAAACCTGCAAGGCCCATATGCCTGGGCGGGGACAGTCTCTTGATTGAAGATGTTATTTTAGCTTTTAGCATACTGTGGTTCCTGTATTTTTTTCCCTTGTTCACCACCTTACAAATTGTAGGTATGTGATTTACTGTTCCTCTGCCTTCTAATGCCAAAAAAAGCAAAAACAAAATCCTTGCTTTGATTCTTTGCGCATTTTCTATGTATTGTTGCTTGAAGCCAAAGACTTTTCTTGTGATTTTATTGTCATTTCCACCATCATGGAAATGAGAATACATCTTTCATTGGTTTTGATTTTTTTTTCCTCTTCTGATTTTTCCCATTGAACCATGAGAAGTGTTACAGTAAACAAGGTTAGGTGAGGGTCCCCTCTAATTTGACAGGGGTATTGTAAAGAACTTGTGATTTTTTTTTTTTTTTTTTGCTGAACAAATCTGTGTTTCAGTCTTGACTCTATTATTTATTAACTGGATGGCCTTGGAAAAGCACTTATCCTCCGAGTTCTTTTCTTCACCTGAAAAAAAGGAAAAGCCTAATACTTGCTTAATGTACCTTGAAGAACTATCTTAAGGAATTCATAAGAAATGATTTAAAATCATCTCATGCTGTGCGAGGGACGTAGTAGACATGTTGATTCCGCCTCATGGTGACCCCACGTGACAAAATAGAACTGACCTAGGTTGTAATCTTTATGAGAGCAGATCGCCAGGTCTTTTCTCCTATGGAACCTCTGGTGAGTTCGAACTGCCGATCTTTCGGTTAGCAGTTAAGTGCTTAACCATTGTGCCACCTCTCATTCGATCCTCAGCCCATTGCTATTTTGCTTTACCCAGCTGCAAAATGCTGGAGCACATGTCACCAGGGATCTCTTGTATTCTTTAAGGTAAAGGTAAATGCTGAAACAAATAAAACCTCCAAGTTCAATGGCTTAACCCAAATAAAGGTTTATTTCTTACTCATGTAATTGTAATTGTAATTGATCCAGGTCAGGAAATTCTTCTCCAACCAACGATACAGTGACCCAGATTCTTTCTACCATGTGGCTCTGCCTTCTTCAACACATGACTCCTGAGGGCCCAGTTCATTCTAACCATCTAGAAGTGGGGAAAAAAAAAAAAAAAACACGAAAACATGGAAGATCACATGTAGGAGATTTTTATGGTCCAAGCCAGAAAGGGGATGCATCACTCCTGTATATTTCCATTGGACAGAAATCAGTCCCATGGGCACATCTAACAGCAAAGTAGGCTGGGAAATGTAGTCTGTCTTTGTGTCCCAGAAGAAGGGAACGGCATGAGTTTGGGTGATTAACAGCAATCTCTGCCACCCCTCCATGTGATCAAATACTGTGAACATTTTTAATTGTCTTCTGCTTCATCTGACACTGTGGCCCATACTGTTCTTGATGTTGATGAGAGAGTGGAAGATGGTGGCTACCAGGTATTGTGTACCTGCTACATGCCAGGCACTGAGCAAGGTATTTGATGCCTGTTATCTCAAACTCTCAAAACAATCCTGCAAAGTAGGGATTATTACCAGTATTCCATTTTTCAGAAGACATTCTCCTTGTAGCACAATTTCTTTTATTTCTGTAACCCCAGCTCACTCTTTTAGGTTTCCTTCTCTCCGATTATTGCTTCTTTATCACTCTTGTAGGTTCTGTTCATGTCCACATTTTGGATGTAGGTGTTTCCCTGCTTGTGACCTTGACCTGTTGGTCTTTTTAATCAACATGCATTCCCTTGGTGACCTCAGGCATTTTTTGTGTGATCTACATCCATATGTTGATGCCTCCAAAATCTAGGTCTCCATACCTTATGTCATACTGGAACTTCAAAATGATATATCCAAGTACCTATTGCACACATCCCATAGATATCTCCAAGTCAACCTTTTCTAAAAGATACTTCTCAAATGTCCTCCTAAGAACTTTTTTCCCTCCTATATTCTCTCAGTAAGTGATATTACCTACTCACCTGAAATAGAAGCTTACTGGTAACCATCAATTCTTCTTTTTGCCAAGGCTACCTCCCTGGTATAACACTGAGCTAGCTCCTTCATCTTCTAACCATCCACTGCCTGGTTCTGCCACTGTTCGTCATTAAGTTTTATTTCAGTAGCTCTCCACGACTTACCTACCTCCTTCAAATCCATCATCCACACTGGTTCCAGAATGTTGTATCTGAAATGGTAGTTGTCTACAGTCATTCCCTGCTCACCTATCAATGACTCCTCTTTGTGTACCAGTCCAAGCTCCTTAGCATGGTATGTAAGACCATGAATCACCTGTCTCCCTGTGACCCTTCTTCAGCCTCATATACTCCTACCATCTGCACTATACTTTATGCTCTGGTAATACCAAAACAAAACAAAAAAACCTGTTGCTGTGGAGTCGATTCCAACGCACCGTGACCCTATAGGACAGAGTAGAACTGCCCCACGTGGTTTCTAAGGCTGGAATCTTTATGGAAGCAGACTGCCACATCTTTCTCCTTGCAGAGCAACTGGTGGGTTTGAACCACCGACCTTTCGGTTAGCAGCCAAGCACTTAACGACTGCACCACCAGGGCTCCTCTATTAATACCAGACTGTTCTTATTCTCCCAGTACACCATGCTGTCTCACTCCTCCATGCCTTTGCTTAATCTGGTGCCCCTCCTAGATGCCGTTCTCTCTTTTCGGTATGTAGCTCACTCTGCTTATCCTTCCAGGTGACTCAGGTATCTCTTTTCAAGATGCCTTTGGGTTGGACCAGCTAATCCTCCTCTGGCCTCCACTCACACTCTGTGGTTTTCTCTATCTTGATACTTAGAATAGTATACAGAAATTCCTATTTATATGTCTCCTCCCAAGAGTAGATCCCCTGAGGGCAGGGATGTGTGTCCCAGTACCTCACAGTAGTTTCTGGAGCATAGTAGATGTTGAATAAGTGTGTGCTGAGTGGATCTGAGCATCTAGCCAAGGACATAATCACCTGGATAGAGATTTTGAGCCCGGACATGACCACAGATGATGGTCTGTCACCCCCATACCCCAAAGGAGAAAAAAAGGTGCCCCACTTAGTGAAAAGCTGTGAAAATTGCGTTTAGAATCATTAAGGCTGACGTGAATAGAATGCAAAATATTCAAAGCCCTAAATTCAGTCTGATTCTCTGTTTTATTGATTTAGGGAAAAAAAGCAATGTTTTGATGCTTCCTAGAACCTCTGACTTCCAACGCTGGTAATTGGCATTCATCCTCTGAAAATGCCATCAGTGCATCTTTCCTGCCCAAGTGCCCACTGCCAGGACTTGACATTTAGGGAAGAGGTTATCTGAAGCAGGCAGATGTTATTTTGGTGATAACAAAACTACAAACAGCTTAGCTCAGCAAGAGGTCAGGAAGAAAACAGAGCCCGCCAAGGAACTGATGGTACGATGCACATTTTATTCAGTACTAAGTAAGACTTTCACATTTTTAACTTTCTGTTATGAAAATTGCAAACATGCATAAACACGATAGTAACATGGCCTCTCATGTCTTCCAGCCTCAGCAGTTATCAACATTATCTCTTACCAGGGATGGTGCCTTTGGATGGGCTCCATCAGGGCTGGGATGGAAAGTGTCCCGGTCTTTGGTTGTTAGAATCTCCACTTCTGAGCAGAAGGGTGGATTGGCTGGCATTCTTTCTTTGTTGTTGTTAGGTGCTGTCAAGTTGATTTTGACTCCCAGTGACCCTATGTGACAGAGTAGAACTGTCCCATAGGGTTTTCTAGGCTATAATCTTTATGGGAGCAGATCGCCAGGTCTTTATTGCGAGGCGCCACTAGGTGGGTTAGAATCACCAACCTTTCTGTTAACAGCTGAACACTTAACCACTGCGCCACCAGGGCTCCTTATTCTTTCCTTAAGAAAAAAAAACCTTGCTGCCATCAAGTCGATTCCAACTCATAGCAACCCTATAGGACAGAGTAGAAATACCCCATAGGGTTTCCAAGGAGTGGCCGCGGCTGGTGGATTCGAACTGCCAACCTTTTGGTTAGCAGCCATAGCTCTTAACCGCCATGCCACCAGGGCTCCTATTCTTTCCGTAGCTATGTGAAAATAGTTAACCAGTTACGGTGTACCTTGCAGGACTGTGGGGAGGTCCAGGGGCCCCCAGGGTAGGGGAGCTAGAAGGCTCAGAGCAGCAACTACCCATGCACTGATGGGGAAGGAGTTTGGGATTTACACTGGGATCTGGTGTACTGGTTGAAGAGCAATGCCTGCCCTCAACTTTGAAAGCCTCAAACTCTGGATGGCAAAAGACATCTAGAAAGTCAAAGCCAAGCCCATATAAATACCTAAGAAGGAAGAAAAGAAAGCTGTTTGGAATGTTATCATTTATCTTCACAAAGTAAACATTTGCCTTCTAAAATGAGATATTTATTTGGGAGAACAACAGAGACTCCCCTAGCAGCACATCCTTGCGATAATGTAAACTTGTTGATGAAACCAGTTGTGGGTGAAATGAGGTGATTGCGGTTGTTGATTTTTTTCAAGTACAATATAGATCAATTATTATAATCTATCCACCCAAAAACATCCTAATGCCATAAACAACCAATTCAAGTGGCGGGGGGATGTTTAATACATTTTCTTGTCATTATCAGCTCTCTTCTGCCCCCGCACAGAACCAGCAGGGCTTCCTGGGTCTGGGTGCAGACTGCAACCCCAATACATGTCACTGGAGGCGTGCGTCATGTGTGAACTGAGAGCCTTACTAGGGCCCTGGTGGCGCAGCGGTTAAGCCATCAGCTATCAGTAATCTGTGAAGCCTCTTGAGTCACAGGCCTCTGCGCACCCCTGGGCTGGCCCCAGACACTATCTGTTTTTGCTAAAACTGACCCCCGTGTGCTTTTCAGAATTAGAAATGGGTTATGTTGTTGTTGTTGTGTGCCGTTGAATTGATTCCAAGTCATACCCACCCTATAGGACAGAGTAGAACCACTCCATAGGGTTTCTAAGGCCATAATCTTTATAGGAGCAGATCGCCAGGTCTTTTCTCCTGCAGAGTGACTGGTGGGTTCAAACCACCCACCTTTCAGTTAACAGCCAAGTGCTTAACCACTGTGCCACCAGGGCTCCTTTAAATGGATTATAATGCGCATTGAACGCTGGCACAAATAGGAAAATACCTTCTATGACAGTCACACTAACTGCCCGTTCTCAGGCAATCTGTCTTAGGTAGACTTTGGCTCAAATTTCAAGTTCATCGTTTCCCACAGTCACTAAATTCTGTACACATCATGGATTTTTCTAATCATCCTATTGATTATAGTCCTTAAGATCACTAAGGACAAGCACTGATCCAGTACTGTCGTCTTGAAACAATATTGTCATCTTGAATCACAAATATTCCTTCTCTGGAGCATATTGTATTGTATAAATAATTATTTCATTCAACAAAGATTTCCTGAGCATCTACTGTGCCAGGCGCTGTTCTAGGGAGCGTAGCAGCGAATGAATATGGAGAATGATCTCTGCCCCCGGGGGCTCACCTTCTAGCAGGTGGAGGCAGAAATGAAACAAAGTAAATCACTTAAGTGTAGAGCTTGTTAGATGATGATAAGGGCTCCAAGAAAAATGAAGCAGGCAAGTGGGATAGGGATCAGTGGGAGGGGAGAGGAGTGAGTTTTAAATATAGGTGGTGAGCAAATATAGAGTCCCTGGGTGGCGTAAATGGTGAAGTGCTCAGCTAATAACTGAAAGATTGGAGGTTCAAGTCCACCCAGATGCTCCTCAGAAGAAAGGCCTAATGATCTACTTCTGAAAGATTGTAGTCATTGCAAACCCTATGGAGTGCAGTTCTACTCTGAAACACATGGGGTTGCCATGAGTTGGAATTGGCTTGATGGCAGCTGGTTAGTGAGCAAAGACCTAACCTGAGGGAGGAAGCATGCTAATGCTTCTAATATTGAGGGAAAAGTGTTCAAGGTCAAGAGAGAGGTAGGATGACTAACCTGTCCTGGTTTGCCTAGGACTTACCTGGTTTTAGCACTGAAGGTCCCCTGTCCCAGGCAACCCCACAATCCCAGGCAAACCATCATGGCCGGTGTCATGGATTGAATTGTATTCCCCAAAAATATCTGTCAACTTGGCTACGTCATGATTCCCAGTGTTGTATGATTGTGTACCATTTTGTAATCTGATATGATTTCCTTTTGTGTTGTAAACTCTATCACTATGATGTAATAAGATGGATTAGCGGCAGTTACACTGACGAGGTCTACAAGATTAGATAGTGTCTTAAGCCAGCAGAGACACATGGGGACCTCATACCACCAAGAAAGCCGGGAGCAGAGTGCATCCTTTGGACCTGACGTTCCTGCACTGAGATGCTCCCAGATCAAGGGAAGACTGATGACACGAGACTTCCTCCAGAGCTGACAGAGAAGGGAAGGCCTTCCCCTGGAGCTGATGCTCTGAATTTGGACTTGTAGCCTACTTGACTGTGAGAAAATAAATTTCTCTTTGTTAAATCCATCCATTTATGGTATTTCTGTTACAGCAGCACTAGATGATTGAGACAGCCAGTCACCCTAGGAGAAGCAAGAGTGTATCTAGCATGCAAGAGGATTAGCAAGAACACGGGTACGGCTGGAGTGGAGTGGGTGAGGGGGCCAGTGATAAGTGAGGTCAGAAAGGTGAGGTGGGGCGACAGATGTGTAGGGCCTCATCAGCCATTTTAAGGACTAGCTTTGACTTCGAAAGGAGTCCCTGAATGGTGCAGATAGTTAATGTGCTCAGCTGCTAACCAGAAGGTTGGAGGTTTGAGTCCACCCAAAGCCTCCTCAGAGGAAAGACCTGGCGATCTACTCCCCAAAAACCAGCCATTGAAAACCCTATGGTGCACAGTTCTACTCTGACACACATGGGGTTGCCATGAGTCAAGGTTGACTGGATGTTAACTAGTTTTTTGCCTTTCAATGACTTGCAAAGCCAATGGAAGGTTGATGCCGGAGTGATATCATCTGATGTCTCTTACTAAAGTCCCACGTTGGCTTCTATTTTGAGAGTAGAGAAGAGAGCAAGGGCGGCATCAGAGAAACCAGTTGGGAAGCTACCACAGTAACCTAGGCACAAGATGATGGTGGTTCAGGCGCAAGGAGTAGCCACGGAAGTCGTAAGAAGTGGTGAGATTCTCGATGTCCACTGAGAGTGAATCCAACCATTTCCTGACAGTTGGGAAATGGAGTATGAGAGAATGAGAGGGTTCAGGAGTGACTCTCGAGTTTTTGTGGTGAGTTACTGAAAGGAGAGAATTGCTGTTTCCTGAGGTGGGGAAGACGGAGAGGAACAGCTTTTTTAAGGGGCAGATCAGGGGTTAAGTTTGAGATGCTGATTAGATATTCATGCGTCAGTGTCACATAAGCAGTTGGGTTTGGGGGTTTGGGGTTTAGAGGAGAAGACACGCTAGGTTTTGTCATGGGGACCCGAGACGCTCCTCCTCTTCCTCAGCTCACGATAGTGGTTGGTATATCACACTGCAGCTGCTTTCCATGAACATTTTATTACAATTCTGCCCTATATTAATGTATCTAAAAATACAGCATGAGATAACAAATGCATGTCTTCACAACAGGTGTTGATTGGAATGAACTGAGATGTAATTGTAGGCTACCGTATGTTTGTTTTCCCACAAGACTTTAATGAGTTTGTCTATTAGTTTAACATAACAAATTTTTGAATACCAGGCGACATTTGATTATATTCTTCAAGAATGCCTGAAGCTACTATTTGGTTGATTTAGAAGAGTTCTTTTACTAATTTTCAGAGAGAGACAAAATTATTTTAAATTATTCTGAATTGCTTTTTGCCTTTTGAGATGGGAAAATACTGAGTTGGGTTGTATTACCTCCGGTGAAATCTATGAAATTAGCAGTTCTCCTCCCTCTGTCTTCTCAATAGCCTAAGGGTGAAGTGTGTGGTGCAGAGTTAGCCAGTTTTCAGTTGAGGAAGCAGTGGCATCATTAAGGGGGCGTGGGGGATGTGGACTGCACCGGGTGATTCTGTCAGAGGAGGTGGCACCAAAATGACTGTCCATAAAATTTTTGTGCAGTGTTTCAGCAGAAATTTATCATTTTTTATAAAAATATCCCTGTAGAGGGGAGAGAGGGAGGAGAGTGGACTCACTAACTAGATAGTAGACAAAAATTATCTCAGGTGAAGGGAAGGACAACACACACTACAGGGGAAGTCAGCACAACTGGACTAACTCAAAAGCTAAGAAGTTTCTTGAATACAACCAAACACTTCGAGGGACAGAGTAGCAGGGGTGGGGGTCTGGGGACCATACTTTCAGGGGACAGCTAGATCAATTGGCATAACAAAGTTTATTAAGAAAATGTTCTGCATCCCACTTTGGTGAGTGGCATCTGGGGTCTTAAAAGCTAGTGAGTGGCCATCTAAGATGCATCAATTGGTCCCAACCTCCTGGAGTAAAGGAGAATGAAGAACACCGAAGACACAAGGAAAGTAGTAGCCCAAGAGACAGAGAGGGCCACATAAACCAGAGACTTC
>NW_004444098.1:4052519-4070705 GCF_000243295.1 Trichechus manatus latirostris | reverse complement strand
AAGATTAGACTGGACTATGGGACATAAAATGATACTCGTGAAGAGAGTGCTTCTTAGTTCAAGCAGATACACGAGACTAAATGGGCAGCTCCTCTCCAGAGGCAGGATGAGAAGGCAGAACGGGACAGGAGCTGGTTGGATGGACATGGGAAACCCGGGTTGGAAAGGCGAAGTGTGCTGTCACATTATAGGGATTGCAGCTAGTGTCACATAACGATATGTGTATAAAGTTTTGTATGAGAAATTAACTTGAGCTGTAAACTTTGTACCTAAAGCGTTTCAAAAAAACATCCTTGTAGTTAGTTATAACAAAAAAAAAATTTTTTGTAAGCCCGGCTTACATGTATCAATATACCTACAAGGCTCAAACTCCATGCTGATTTACTTTTTGAACCTTCTAATGCCCCCTGGTCAGAGCTGTTGTTATTACCCAATTACAGTGATGCTTCAAATCACGTGGTTTCGTCTGCATGTGCTACAAGCACACGCTGTTGTTTTCGTTGCTGCTAGTGTTTTTATAGTCGCTGATTTTGTCAATTTTTTGTGTGTTTTAGCTACAACATTGTGGAAAATAGCATGGGGGGGGTGACACCATGAGTTACCACACTGGGTGACACCAACCCTAGTGACCCCACTGAGACGAATATCAAGACGTAATGCTGTACCTTGCCATGCTGTTGTATGCCGTTGATTCAGACCCATAGCAACCCCATGTGACAGGGTAGAACTGCCCCATAGGGTTTCCTAGGCTATAAATCTGTACGGGAGCAGATTGCCAGGTCTTTCTCTCAGGAGCCTCTGGTGGGTTCTAACCAGCAACCTTTTGGTTAGCAGCTGAGCTTTAACCATTGCACCACCAGGGACTTCTTCTAAATCAGCCATACTTGTGTTTCAAGGGCATTTTGATTTGCAGACGTTGCCCCTTGGGAAATTTTCTAAGCTTTACTTTTCTGAATTTATAAAGGGTGTTCATTTCATTTAAAAAAAAATCTATTTTGTGAGTTTCTACTGCATTTATTTCTCTCTTTTCTCTGGCACACATCAGCAATTTGAACAAATATTTCATGTGGGCAGATGTTCCAATGATGCACCTGCCCTTTATGATGAAAATATAGCTTTCAAATTGTGTGATCAAACCTGAATTTAAAACCCATTTGCTGTTGAGTCAATGCCAACTCATAGCAACCCTGTATGGATTGAATTGTGTTCTCCAGAAACACGTGTTGTAAATCCTAATCCCTATACCTGTGGTTATAATCCTATTTGGAATGGATTTTCTTTGTTATGTTAATGAGGCAGGATTAGTGTCCCATTGTCATTGAGTCGATTCCGACTCATAGGAACCCTATAGGACAGAGTAGAACTGCCCATAGAGTTTCCAAGGCTGTAATCTTTACGGAAGCAGACTGTCACATCTTCCTCCCGCAGAGTGCCTGGTGGGTTTGAACCGCTGATCTTTCAGTTAGCAGCCGAGCACTTAACTGCTGGTTTTTATAAAAAAAACAAGGGTAATGACTCTGGATGACTTTAAGGGTCAAGCAAGCTAATAGTTGGGAAATTACTTTGGAAGTATTGTCATTCTATTATATTCTTCAGTTTCTTGCACAGTATTAGACATAGCCCCTTACTGCCTCTCTGTGATTCTTTTTCCAAATAGAAGTTTTCTATTTCATTGACAAGAGTAGCACATCATTAGTTCCTTAGGGTGCACAGCCTTCTGCCAGGAGTTATGTTCCTAATTTCAGGGACCCTAACTGCAGTACTGAAGGAGATTTTATATAAATACCACTTCAAGCTTTATCTTCTTATGGAGAATAGCCATAAAGATTCCCCACTTTCTTTTAAAAAATGTCTGTAGTTTTTCGCCTCCACTAACAGAGTGACCATAACCTGAATTTAGATCATATACTTTTTTTTTTAAGTTTTTTCTTTGTTGAGTTGAGAATAAGGAGCCCTGGTGGTGTAGTGGTTAAAGTGGTCAGCTGCTAACCAAAAGGTCAATGATTTGAACCCACCAGCCTCTCTGAGGGAGAAAGTTGTTGCAGTCTGTTTTCGTAAAGATTTACAGCCTTGGAACTCGGTAGGGTTGCTATGAGTCAGAATCGACTCGACAGCAGTGAGTTTTGGATTTTTGGGGGGTTGTTGAAAACATACACAGCAAAACATAACCCAATTCAACTGTTTCTACATGTACAGTTCAGTGACATTGATTACGTTCTTAGGATTGCGCAACCATTCTCACCGTCCTTTGCTGAGTTGTTCCTCCCCCATTAACATAAACTCACTGCCCCCTAAGGTTCCTATCTAATCTTTCTAGTTGCTGTTGTCAATTTGATCCCATATAGATAGTTCTTAAAAGAGCATAATGTTCAAGGCAGACAATTTTTACTAGTTAAGCTAGACTGTTGTTTGGTTTTAAGAAGACTTCAGGGGTTATTTTTGGCTTAAGGTTTAAAGATTATCTCAGGGCAGTAGTTTCAGGGGTTTCATCCAGCCTCCATGGCTATAGGAAGTCTGGAGTCCATGAGAATTCTGTTCTGCATTTTACCTCTTTTGATCCAGGTACTTCCATAGAATCTTTGATCAAAATGTTAGATCATATACTTTTCACACAACATGAAATAATGTATTGGGAATTAAAACAAGTCACACTCTAATAAAAGGAATCTGAATATCTTTAGCTGCCCATCTTTTATTAAAGTGCCTGATTGGATTTATATATATATATATAAAATTTATACAGAATGGTGGAGTAGGAGGTAAAATTTAACTTTTTCTTTGGTTCTGTCGCTGTTTCTGTATTTTTTTCCTGCTTTTTCTGCTGTAGTTTACCAGTGTGGAGGCTGAGGTTGTGGCTTTATATCATATAACCAGGTAATGGACAATCAATCTGTCAATAGAATGATAACATATTGAATTACGTGAATGTGAGTTTGGGAGAAGCAAAGGAAGCCGCCCAGGGGAATGGATAGAGAGCTTGGCTAGAAACCACATTCGAATTCTGTCATTGACTTGTTGGATGATTGTGGAAAAGTGCTTGCTTCTCTGGAGGACCTCGGTTTCTTTGATAGGAAAATCAAACAAGTAATCTTCTCCGAAGCTCTTTTATAAGCCTTCTAGCTGTGGGCTCTGTTCTATATGTTGAATGAGTGACACGGTTGTGAAATAGTTTTGTAAAGCTGGAATGGAAAACTAACGACATACTTGCAGTCCACTGACATCACTGATAGATAATATTTCTAGCCAAGATTTATCGTTTAAAGGTCTTGGTTTTTGTTTGAAACTGCATCTAAGTCATGCCATTCGAGTAGTGCCTCTCACCTGGGGGTGATTTAGCCCGTGTTAGTTTCCTGTAGCTGCCGTAACAAAATTACTACCAAGTGAGTGGCTTAAAACCACGGACATTTATTCTCGCACAGTTCTGGAGGCCTTAAGTCTGAATTTAGCGGGTCAGGAGGGCCACACTCTCTCTGAAGGCTCTAGGGGAAGCTCCTTTCTCGTCTCTTCCAGTTTCTGGCAGCCCCAGGCGTTCCCTGGCTTTTGGCAGCTTAACTTCCATCTCTGCCTCCATCTGCACATGGCCTTCTTCCCTCTCTCTGTCTAGGTGTCTCTTCTCTTTTTATAGAGCAATAGGCAGATTGCATTAGGGCCCTCCCTACTCCAGTGTGACCTCACGGTAGTTTAACTAGATCTGCAAAGGCACTATTTCCTAGTAAATTCACATTCACAGGTACTGGGGGTTAGGATTTGAAGACATCTTTTTGGAAGACACAAATCAACCCATAACAGCTGCATCCCCACCCCCCCACCAGAGGACATTTGGCAATGTCTGGAGACATTGTTGGTTGTCATAACTGGCCGGGGGACTGTGCTACTGGTATCTAGTGGGTAAAGGCCAGGCATGCTGCTAACCATCCTGCAGTTCACAGGACAGTCCCCACGATAATTATACAGTCTCTAATGTCAGTAGTGCCAAGGCTGAGGCAGAATGTAGAGACTCAAGTTCTTCAACTTTGTGCTCTTGTGAGGAGGAGGTGTGTATTCCAGAAGAAATAGAAATTTGAACCATGTGTAACTTAGAGTTTGGCATATGAGGGGAGTGAGAAATATGGAGAATAACGAGAAGGTGGCCCAGAAAATCACGTACTTGGATTTGATGACATTTAATTCCCAAGGTTCTAATTAACTAGTAGAAAATTCTCTCTGGTGAAATTACTGATTCCTAGATGCTTCAGAAAGAACTTCTAGATGCAAAAATGCCCGTGTGCTCTCCATGCTTAATATCTTCTGGTTATGGACCAAATGTAGCATTTCTTTCTTCACTTTAGTTTTGTTAGTTGATGTCTTTTCTTGAACAATCCCTTATAATGTTATTCCGATAAGGAATATTAATTAGCATGCCAATTTTTTTAAAAGACAAAAAAGTTTCTAAAAGTTGTTGAGAATGAATTGCTTAACTGAGCCATGTGTCAACTAAATGTTCTCGTCTCTTCAAACTCTGTGACCATCTGGTTGATTTTTGAGTCCTGAAAACTGAAGTCAGTGCGTTAATTTCCCTTCAGCAATTTCAAGAGGGGAGAAGATACAGATAAGTCGCATAATTGCAGTTAGCTAACTGGTAGGACTAAAGGATTATGTTCCAGTTATGGATAGGAAAAATTAGAGCGTTCACCTAATGATTGCTTTGTATATATGCCTGATGCCGTCAAGTTGATTCCGACTCATAGCGACCCTATAGGACAGAGTAGAACTGCCCCATAGGGTTTCCAAGATGCGGCTGGTGGATTCGAACTGCTGACCTTTTGGTTAGCAGCCGAGCTCTTAACCACTGCGCCACCAGGGCTCTCAAGAACCAATCTTAGGTATCCTCAAATTAGTAGATTGAACATTCAAGTGTTTGATTTAAATTCGTTTTTATTTTTGTCAAAGTTATACATTCAGATATTTTAAAGAGCCAAGTACTTCTACAAGGCTTTTACAAGAAACAAAAGTCACCTGCCTCCTCCTCCAATAATATTTCCCTTCCCAGAAGCACCATGATAGGTGTATATTGTCACTTCTGGATTTTTCCATTCTAGTCACTATCTAAGGAGCTCTGGCGGCACAGTGGTTAAGTGCTCAGCTGCTTACCAAAAGGCTGGCGATTCGAACTCACCAGCCACTCTGAAGGAGGCTGCTCCCGTAGAGATTCCAGCTTTGGAAATCCTATGGAGCAGTTCTACTGTGTCCTATAGGGTCGCTATGAGTTGGAATCGACTCGATGGCACACAATAAGATATACACACACGCACACACATATGTATGTGTATCTATATACATATATCTAACATACGTATATAATATATAGAGAGAATAATGTCTAAAAGTCAAAAACTTATCATCACGTCTTTATTGTATTCACTTATGCATCATTATTTCTTTTGTAAGTTGATGAAGAGGGCCATAAGATGTGAAACTGGCAGCTAACACAGAATCTTCTTACTGCTGAAATCTCAAGAAAGTCTGCTGTTCAGTTAATAGTATCGTGCTAATGCCAATTTCCTGGTTTCGACGATATGCTGTGGTTATGGAAGATTATCATTGGGGGAAACTAAGTGTAGGGTACGTGAGAACTGTATTATTTTTGCAATTTCTTGTGAGTTTAAAATAGAATGTTAAAAAATAAAACAACTAGGATGGTCTTAACTACTTCCAACAGGAATGTGTAAGTGTAAATGTTCCTCCTGTTAAAGAAAATATACCCTGTGTTTTTTGTTGGCGAATGTAATAATACTCCCATATACACTATGTAAATCCCACCACTCAGCTCTAAAGACTATTAGAATTATGTTACATATCTGTCAATTAAGTAAGACTAGTTTATAGAAATAGTAATAATTTCTTTTATGCAGACTTGTATTGACATATACATGCAGAAAAGTGTACCAATCACAAGTCAACAGCTTGTGAATTTTCACAAATTAAACACACCTGGCACCCAGATCAGGCCCTAGAATAAGACCAGCACCTAGAGGCTCCCTCTCCCATGCTCTTCCAATCCCCAACTGGGCCCCGCCCCTGCCAAAGGTAATCATATCCTGACTTCTGATGCTATAGATTAGTTTTGACTAGTTTTTAACTTTGTTGTTGTGTTGTTAGCTGCCCCTGACTCATGGTGACCCCATGCACAGCTGAACAAAACACGGCCGAGTCCTGCTCAATCCCCATAATCAGTTGCTGATTGGACTGTTGTGATCCATAGGTTTTTCATTAGCTGATTTTCAGAATTTGATTGCCAGTCCTTTCTTCCTAGTCCATCTTTTTCTGGAAGCTTCACTGAAACCTGTTCAGCATCATTGCAGCACGCAAGCCTCCACTGACAGATGGGTGGTGGCTGTCCATGAGGTGCCCTTGGCTGGAATCGAACTCAGGTCTCCTGCATGGAAGGTGAGAAGTATACCACTGAACGCCTCACATACTGTGCCAGGAAAAGGTGTAGGGTCAGCACCTACCATCTCGCCGGTTGTCTGCTGTCCCGCTCGAGAGCTCACTTTGTGCTCGCATGTGCCAGGTTACTAAAGCAGGGCTGGGTACCCCAGATATTCTCTAATTTTGTAATTTAAATTTGTGACTTCAGCTCATCATTGCAAGATAAAAGAACTTTTATTGAGATAAAAGTGAAAGCTTTTTACATGGTGATCAAAAAGTCAATATTTTACCTTTTATCTCCCACTTCAAGTTGTGGTTGAGAACATGGACCCTGGTACTAGATTACCCAGATTCAAATCCCTGTACTACCATATACCTGTGGAGTTTGAATATGTTTCCTAATCTTCTCTGCCTCAGTGTACATGTCTGTCAAATGGGGATAATGATAGTAGGATTTGTGAGGATTAAGTAATAGAATACATGTAAAGTGCTTAGAACAGTGCCTGGCACATAGTATTACACAGTAAATGTCATCATCATCATTATTCAATGATTGGGTATTTGGGAATATTCTCTGCCAGTCATTGGCATTGAACTTGTAGCCACTTGACCTTCTTGGTAGGTATTTTTTATGTCCAAGAGATGTGTTGAGGATAGGGTAGAGTCTTGAAGTTTACTTTTGGGTGGGAATCATGGAAGCATTGACAATGGAGGCTAGCTGCTGGCGAACCTTGAATCAAGTAAACGACAGATGAAGGATTGGAATCATTTAAGTGGTTGATACCTGAGCAGCGTTTGATGAAATGATTATGGTGGTTGAGTGTAGGATGAATTGTAGAAGGGGCAGCTTGTCCCACTTTTTATTAATTCAGCTTCTCTTGTAGGGTGATGTCAAAGGTTTATAAGTTGAACCTTGACCTATTTGAAATTTGTAGTGATGATTAACTAGTAATGATTAGCTAGTTTTCAGAGAAATAGGCCAAGGTGGAAAATAAAATATGACAATCCAAGATGTTTTTAAGAGAAAATACAATTCTTGTGTGAAACCACAGCGTAACAAAAGAAAAATAGCTGTCATTTTCGTTGCCATTTCTACTGACACACCCACTTTGTCATTTAAGGAAATCCAGCTCCTACCCCCTACCAATTTTAGTCTCCGTTATTCTAGATAAAGATGACTTTATGGGATAAGAAGTAATTTTTGTTTGTTTTTGTTTTTAAAAAATGAACTCAGTAAAAAGCGTCTGGAAGGTACCAAGGAACATGGAATTTTGAGAATATTAACAAGTAAGTGTCTAAAATTGTTCAAGAAGAAGGTTGCTGTCCATTTTGCTCAATTTGCTTGTATTTTATATTTTTTGCTGAAGTACAGTATGACTTTTTTTTTTTTTTACCACTTATGGTAATTTGGCTTTCAAACCAGACACATTCAAAGACACTAGAAATTTTGTGAGCGTAAAAGTTGACATACATTTATTTTCCAAATAGATTGTTCTAGGAATAAAAAAATGAAAATGACATAAATAATATTTTACGTGAGTGCAGTATATAATCATACGGTGTGAGAAGATGATAGCACCCTCTTAGTTTATAGAAGTTTCTGGTTCCTTGTGGTTTCAGTCTCGTTAGTGGTGATGGTATTTTAGTAGAAGCCCTCTAGAATACACAGCACCAGTTATTAAGGATATTTTTCATGCTTTGCTCTTATGTGTCTGTGCCTTGCTAAGAGCATGAAAGCCTGTATATGGCTCTTTTCTGCTTCATGTTCAGGGAATTACTTTGGGAAGAGTTTCCTCTTTGTACTGAGTTCGAATTTCTGGGTATCAAAAATGTGCATGATTTAATTTCCCTCCTTGACGGAAATGTTCCTTTACTGTGTTGTCGTTGTCATTTTTGTTTTCTTCCATGGAGGTGACAATATTTTCATGCTGCTAATGGCATTTTTATGGAAGTATCAGTGTCCTCATTATGGAATACTGTGTTATCACAAATTTTCATTCATGGATTCATTCATTTAGTCATTCTTTAATTTATTCATGCAGCAAGTGTTCTGGGCTTCCACATGGGAAGGAATGCTGAATGTGGAGTTAACACATGCCTGTGGGTTTGACGGCCCCTAAATGGCCTATGAAGAGCCCTGGTGGTGCAATGGTTAAGCACTTGGCTACTAACCGAAAGGTTGGTGATTCCAACCCACCAGCTGCTCTATGAGAGAAAGATGTGGCAGTCGGCTTCCGTAAAGATTTACAGCCCAGGAAACCCTCTGGGGACAGTTCTGCTCTGTCCTATAGGGTCGCTATGAGTCAGAATTGACTCGATGGCAACGGGTAATGGGAAATGGCCTGTGGGGGCAGGGGTAGTTCAGTGGTAGAATTCTTGCCTTCTGTGCCAGAGACCTAGGTTTGATTCCCAGCCAGTGCACCTCATGCACAGCTACCACCTGTCAGTCAGTGGAGGCTTGTGTGTTGCTATGATACTGAACAGGAAGAAAGGCCTGGCAATCTACTTCTGAAAATCAGCCAGTGAAGACCCTGTGGATCACAACGGTCCAAGCTGCAACTGATCATGAGGATGGCACAGGAGCAGGCGGGACCAGTTTAGCTGTGCACATGATCACCGTGAGTCGGAGGCCACTACCACCACCACAACAAATGGCCTCTAGGAAGTGGGTTTGTTTTTTTTTTTAATATTGAAAAAATAGGCCTAAGTATCTGTTCTTTCCCATTAAAAACTGAAAGAGAGCAAAAATCAGGCACAGGTCCAGATTCTGTTGGGTCTGAAGCTTTTACATTATGAGAAGCCCTGTTTGGGAAGAAAACTCCCAAATTATGGATACAAATTGCCAGAACCCCACCCCGAGCCTTGGAAGGAGCCTTGCCATTAGAGCCCTAAACTGAAACGTCATTAGCCTCACGGTCAATCTGCCTTGAAATAAAAATGGGCCACTTTACTCTGGACAAATTCATGTTAATTCTTAACTTCCGCAAGAAAGAGATAGGGCTGCTAGAACAATAAAGCCACAAAACGGCCCGCTGGAGTTTGATAGCTCATCCAAGCAGCCAAGTGCTTTGTTTCTTGTTTTCCGCACTAGGATTTGCTTTGGGAGAGGTGTGGGAAAAGGGAGCGAGGAGGCAAAGGGATGTGGCCTTCAGTGTGAAGCACTGTGCTAGTCCCACTTGGGGTACAAAGATGGGCCCTGCTTTTAAGGAGAGAGATCAGGAGATGAGACGTGTGCGTAAGTAACCGTTGCCCAAGATAGGATGCTTCTCCTTTTCAGAAGAGAGAGAGAGAGGCATGTGTTAAGGAACCTCAGACGCCATCTGAAGGGATGCGGGTTTTCATGGGAAAGGTAACATTTCAGAGCGACTTTGATTGATGGGTGACATTTGAAGGTGTGGAGATGAAGCGAAAAGGGATTTCAAGCAGAGGACAGGATGCAAACCATGGACGAGGATGGGCTCGAGGACAGCTGCGTGTGACAGAAAGGCAGGGAACAGGAGGGTGGAAGGGGGTGGGCGAAGTGGGAGAGGAGGGTCCTCCCTGGTAGCCAACAGAGCCAGGTGGATGTTTCCTTTTTATTGAGTGGGTAATGGGGAGCCGAGGAGCCCTAGTGGTGCAGTGGTTAAGCGCCCGGCTACTAACCGAAAGGTGGGCAGCTGGAACCCACCAGCTGCTCCGTGGGAGAAAGATGTGGCAGTCTGCTTCCGTAAAGATTACAGCCTTGGAAACCATATGGGGCAGTTCTACTGTGTCCTATGGGATTGCTATGAGTCGAAATCAACTTGATGGCAAGGGGAAATGGGGAGCCAGTGAAGAATTTTGAGCTGGGAGTGACAAGGATCGTAGGGGAAGATGAATTGGTAGTATTAGGGTGATTTGGAGATCAGTTTAGCTCAGCCTCTCACTTTATAGAGGAATAAGGTAGGGCCCAGAAGGGGCAGCAGCTTGTGAAGATCACAGAGCGAGCTGGTGAGCAAAACTAAGTCTCCGGATCGGCCATTTTCCTTTCTTGCCACCGAAGCATTATGGCCAGGAGCACTCCCCAGCCTCATGTCTTAGTTCACAGAAACCTTGTCCCTTCCTATATCAGGGGGATGAGAAGGGGGAAGATAAAACTGTTGGATGGTTAACCAAAATGTTGGATTTTATTTGACCATAAGTACCAATTTTTAAGCCCCGTTTTATAAAAAGCAGCACTGACAATAGAAATAGGCAAGACCCATGTGCCATTTTAAATTTTCCAGCAGCCGCATTTAAAAAAGTAAAAAAAAAGGTAAATTAATTTTAATAACATATTTTATTTAACCCAGTAGATCCAGCACATTATCATTTCAATATATAATCAGTATAAAAACTATCAGTGAGATACTTCACCTTTTTTTTTCTTTTTTGCTAAGTTTTCAGAATCCAGTGTGTATTTTACCCATACAGCACATCTCAATTTGGGCTTACTACATTATAAGAATCCAGTAGCCACATGTGGCTGGTGGCTACCATATTAGACAGCGCAAATATAAAGCTCCAGACTAGTTTTTAAAAGAGGAGGATTTCTGAATTTCTTGTGTGGCATTTTGTGTTCTAATTGGTCTCACCTTTGTCTTTTCTAGCTAGTATTCCGAACTGCACAAAATAACTGAATAAATGTTCTCCAAGTTAGACCTCTGTGTGAAACATCTTGCTTTTTCTTCTCTTCCTAATTAGAAATCTGGGTTTGGTTCTGCATAGGCCTAAAATCCACAGCCATTCTTTTCCTTGGCTCACTGATCTCAAAAGGGTCCATTCTTTCCAGAAGGTGGTGAGTACCTTTTCTTAATATAGTTCATTTTCCCCCATCTAAAATTAAGGGTTCAATATTTTTTAAAAAGTTCAAAAAAGTTCCAAGTTTGTTCTTTGACAGGAAATGCCGGGGAATGATTGGCTTGGTTTTTTTTTTTTTTTTTTCCAGCCCATATTTGATTTTCACCCATTTCAGCTGCTGCTTCTTGTCACAGATGCTCCCAGCCACCTGTTCCCTGAATATATTCTTTTCCCCACTGGCTTCTCGTTTGTTTTCATATTGGGCAAAGCAGATTTCCTGCCATCACTCAATTCTCTCACTCATTTATTAAGCCCATTCAGTCCAGAAAGCTTTGTCCTCATCCAACCAGGAAGACAAAGTCACAGGCGTCTTCTCCAGATCCAGTTCTAAAGCCTCACAAGAGCTCCTGAATAGGTCCATCCTGCAGCTTAACCCCTGAAGGGGAAAGAGAGATGAAGGGAAGGTGTTTGTCTCTCACTGGAGCTCAGGTGGAAGGGAAGGCAAGGTTGTGAGTGGACTTGAAGATGTCTTGGTTTTTATATTACCCAGAAACTTGGTATAGCAGACACTGTCGGGGCCCTTCACAGAAATCCCTGGCACTCACCATACCTGGACGTGCTGAAGGCCCCATCTTGCGAACACTTGGGGCTCTTTGCATAAGAACTTTCTCTGGTGTGCAGAAGTGCCAGGGAGTTGACCTCAGCTAATGACAAAAAGAGATTGGAGGATACATACCCCAGATCCCTCACCCCTTGGATGGGACAATTTTAAGGTATATTCTACACAGTTTCCTAGAGGTCCCCACCAGGACTGAGCTCCAGTTGTCCATAGTGGTCACTTGTTTATTGCCGCCTTTATTGCTTCTTCTCCTTCCATGTCTCACTTCCCCACCCTGCCTGTCAGGGCTTCCTGGAATCATCTCTCAAATAATCTGCTTTCGCTGGAGTGTTTGCCTCGGGGTCTGTTTCTGGAGGACCCAGGCTAAGACATCTGCCCTTCCCAGCATTGCTCAGAAGTCAGTGAGTTTGTAACCATTGCAATGGTAATGAACATGCTCTTGGGCTCTGAGTACCTCCAGTATAACGTTCGGAGTCCTGAGTCTTTTCTCTCCAAACCCCTTCTCTTCCCAGCAGTGTCCAGAGTTAGGTCCAGCATTCTCCTTGGTAGACCCAATGTTCTCCTCTACCGTTGCTGCTGGCAACCTCCACTCTGCTGCCGTCTCTGGCTGCCACCTCTGGCTCATGGCAGTGCAGCTATTGCTACTTCCCAGTGACCTGGGCACTCCCCTCACCATCCATGCTGCCCTCTATCATGGATAGAAGGCCATCTGCTTTTGCAAATGTAAAATATGCAGTACATGGTCCACCCTAGCTAAGTATTGACTTGTTATTTTGCATGCATACACACATACCTATCAACCCTGGAATCTCAGACACACCACCACACAACCTTGCAGTAAATAATAGACTTAATTGGTCAGGTTTCTATTCAAAGATTTTGCTCCCAGTGCTACATATTTAGTAAGGCTGAAGAAAGAAAGAAAGAGGTAGAAAAAAGATGATAAAATCCAGTTTATAAAGGAGCTCAAAGCTGCCCAAGGGACCACATCTTTAGTGTAAGCGTTAGGGTAAGTATGTAAGTGTGGAGACCCAAGTCATTTATTGGCAGGGGATGTCAGGGAAGGGAGGGATTTGGGGTGCAGTTCCCTTGGCTTTGACTCCTAACCTAGAACCTGAAAGAACCCCCACACTATTCCTAGGCAGCCCAGTCCTCCCCCTCTTCGTAGACATCCATGGCCTACTGTTCAATGAAGATCTTTAATCACAGAAGACCTCAGCCTACTTCCTGAGAACCACCGTAATAGGTGTGAGCATGGTAACTCTGCCATGCCTTGAACCCCCAATATCTTCAGGGGAGCAGTACCTCCAGGCTACTGGGAAGGGGAAATCTTCCCATGCTGGTTTTGGCCTCCTTCTCTAGGGCCTTCCCCTTGCCCAGGGCCTAGCTTTCCTACTTACTGCCCTGTGACTGCAGACAACCTACAGATCTGTGTTTCACTCTGGCCACTTCCGGGGCACCATAGTCACGCTCGACACTGTGATTCTCTCCTTCTCATTGGCCCACTGTATCTCCCGTGATGAGTCCATCCTGTTCCCTGAGGCTGGCTCCTTTTGCAGTCATGCAGGACTCTGATGTGACTCCTTGCCCATCCCCTGTCTCAGCCTGTACCCATATTTCCCTACCCTGCTCCCTTCCATAACTGGGGAAGGAGGCATGGGGGAGGGGGAAGCCCCAAGCATTACTGAGGAAAAAGCAAAAATACAAAATAAAGCAAAACAAAACACCAGCAGTAACCTCTCCTTTGTTTTTAGTCATGAGTGTAGATCACCTGTGCCAAGTGGCAGGGAAGTCTGAGTGATGGGAGCCCAGCTTCTCGTTCTCTGTAGAAAGTTCCACACAGAGTTATGGTGAAAAGCAACCTTCTCGCAGTTTTGTTCCCAAGTCAAGGAACTGTATATACAAAGGTGCAGAGAATCCCCCATAAACTAAGGACTCCAAGGCAGTTGAATCTTTATTTAACAAAATTCCTCTTCCAGTCCAGCAGCCTTTTGTTATTTTTATTAATTTTAGTATTAATAATGGGTTGCATTTGGGGATTTACTCTCCGAAAGACACTGTGCTTTGCAGACAGTATCTCATTTAATTCTCACCATAGTCTGGTGAGATGTGAATTATTTTATTTTAGTTAGTGATTTGGAGATTGGGGTTCAAAGATGTTGGGTAACATTCCTAAAGTCACAGTTTGTTAGTTGTAGAACCAAGATTTGAATCTGAGTTCATGAGATGTCAAAGCCCATACTCTTGACTGGAGTTTCTCACTATACTTGTCTGTATCCACAAATAATGTAGCTTGATTAATATTCATCATATTACCTAGGAAGTAGGTTTTAATGGACTCTTGATAAAGATGGTCAAAAATTAAAAGGCCCGAGGGATCTCTCCTACCTTGTCTTTTGATTGTGTTAGAGCTACCTCCAGGTTGCTCTTGGGTGACCTGTTATCCACACACTCTTTTCTATGCTTAAGTCACCTAAAGCAGTTGCCATTGAGTCAGCTTTGACTCATGGTGACCTTATGTGTGTCAGAGTACAACTGTGCTCCATAGGGTTTCCATCGGCTGAGTTTTCAGAAGATCACCAGGCCTTTCTTCTGAGGTGCTCCTCTCTGGGTGGACTCAAACCCCCAACCTTTTGGTTAGCAGCCGAGCATGCTAACAATTTGCACTGCCCAGGAACTCTGCAAGGCAAATGAGTGCCCATCATCAGGACAGGTTCACAATGGAGATACAGAAATCGCCAGGCAGGTCAATGTCTGTACTTGTGCTGTACAACATGGAGCCACTAGCCATAGATGGCTATTGAAATTGAAATTTAATTTAATTAACATTTAATACATTTAAAAACTTAGTTCTTCACTTACACTTGCCACATTTCAGGTGCTGAATAGCCACATGTGGTCAGGGGCTACTCTATTGGACAGCAGAGATACAGAACATTCCCATCGCTGCAGAAAGTTCCACTGGACAGTGCTGGCCTATACCGTATTCAAAGCTTGTTTAGGATTATTGGCTTTGTGGTTTCCCAGGAGAAAGTCTTATGTTACAGACCTTCCCACCTTGTCCCCCAAGAAAGATCCTTGGGCTTCCAATCTTGTTTCTGCTAGCATCAAAGCTGCTCTTGCGAAGTTCCATCTGTTGGTGTGCGGACTGAATGTGTAGGAAGAAGGCCAAGTGGAGAACCAAGTGGGTGGGCCTGCCATCATGAAAAGATAAGAATGATTTGCGATTAGTGCCATCATTATGGCTAAGTGAGTGTTTTTCAAATCCTTGAGATCAGTTTGTTCTCGTGGGCAAATTAGGCACATCTTCGGAAGTCTTGTTTGTGTCATTAAACCGATGAGCACGCTTTTCATAGTGCAGAGATTAATTTTACTTAGATGAGGTCAACTGATGACACATGCTAAAGTGCGGGCTCTTAATTAACGAGATTTTCTTATAACTATCATTTTCTCTAATACACATTTTGTTTTCATTGAGTTTTCGGAATTTGAATTGCCTGAGTAATTAAAGTCTAAGAGACATTGAACTTTTGTGTAACTATGCGAATGATATTCTTTATTTCCTCTGTTAATATTTGTTGTTGTTAGTTGCCATGAAATTAGCTCCAACTCATGGCGACTCCCATGCACAACAGAACAAAACGTTGGCTGGTCCTTCGCCATCTTCACAATTGTTGGTATGCCTGAGTCCATTGTTGCCGTCACTGTGCATTTTGAGTGCCTTCCAACCTAGGGGGCTCATATTTCAGAACTATATCAGACAGTATTCTGTTGTGATCCATAAGGTTTTCATTGGCTAATTTTTAGAAGTGGATTGCCCGGCCTTTCTTTCTAGTCTGTCTTAGTTTGGAAGCTCCGCTGAAACCTGTCCACCATGGTATTTGAGATACCGATGGCATAGCTTCCAGCATCATGGCAACATGCAAGCCACCACAGTAGGACAAACTGACAGGTAAGTGGTGGTGCTAATATTCTCTCGATAATTTACCAGCCTGGCACAATGAATAATGTCACAGGCCCATAAGCCCACATATAACCTTTGTGTTTTTAGGACTCTTGTTCTTGACACTTCCTTAACATAAATTTAAGCAATTCTAAAAAATCACGCTTTGAATGAACACAAATTTTTAGTAGCCTTTATTGCATAGATACTTCGGGAACTCCTCTTGTTCATTATACCACCTCCGATTTTCCCAAACTGTGTTCTGAGGAACCCTAGGATTCCATGAGATATGATAACAGGTGTTCAGAGAAAATAATTCCACCGACAGGTAGCTTGGTGAATGCTACAGAGTCTGTCTCTCTCTCAGAGATTCAAAATGAACATGAATCTAATAAAGATTCTGATACATAAATACTGCAGAAAGCAAACCTATTGAAGATGGTCTGATTTAGCATTTCTCACATTTATTTGGTCAGAGGTCACCCCACTTTTTAATTTTTTCTTGGATGAACAGCTATTATTTTTTTATTATTGCAAAAATATATATAACACAACATTTGCCAATTCATCATTTCTCAGTTGTGCAACTTAGTGATATCAATTACATTAATCATGTTGTGCCCCCCTTAATGATGCCAAATTTCCCATCACCATAAATAGAGACTTAATGCTTCCCAAACAATGTCTCCTCCCTCCCCCTCCTTCCTACCCCTGGTAATTACTAACAAACTTTGATCTCTATACATTTCCCTACTCTTGTCATTTCATATAATATATATATACTATATATATATATGTATTTTAAATTTTCCAACTATGCATTTTTCACATATGTGATAATCCACTATAAACTGGAAGTTGCTCAGGTTAATTTAAGTACAAGGCCCATTTAGGATGTTTATAAATTTACACGACTTACGCGAACATGCCCTCGGGGGTCATTCGTCCAGCCTGAATTAAATAGGCTCCAAGTCGAAACCCTGCCGCATAGCTAAAATATACAAAGGCATGGCTGAACGCGTAACAGCTTCCAAAGATCTGTGCTTTCTTCAAGGCATTTCTGAAATACACAAAATTTACCAAATGGGACGTGAGATATAGTGAGGTCAATTTAACAAACATTGTAGAGTAGTGAATACAGAAGACTTAGAAATGCTATAATTTAATGGATAAACATTTTTCTAAGGATTAAAGTTTTGTTTTTTTTTTTCTACTGAGAATTATTATAGAGAAAACAGATAATATAATAATTTTTCTCAATGGCTATTCACTCTATAGTTAAGTGTAACAAAGTTGTATATAAAGACAAAGAATGAACAAAGTCTGTGAAGGAACAGATTAATAAAAAAGGGTTCGAGAGATTTGGTTTAAAGGTGTTTAGGAATATTCTCTATTATAATTTTGTGCTCACTCATAGATAAGTAGTAGAAGTAACATAGGGGGTACTGACCACAGGCATGAGTACAAAAGAGTACACAGGTACCTCTCTGACAAAGTAATACAGAGAGCATCACTAAGCAAATGTGATACATACTGGTTTAAAATTAAAAGGCATGAGCACGTTTATTTTGTATATATTTGTTTTAAAATGTGAAAATTTTAAGAGGGATTTAATATAAAAGCAGGGGTGGATTAACCAGTAAGCAAGGTAGCAAAACCCAAACCAAACCCACTGCCATCGAGTCGATTCTGACTCAAAGTGACCCTGTAGGACAGAGCAGAACTGCCCCACAGGGTTTCCAAGGAGCATCTGGTGGATTTCAACTGCGGACCCTTTGGTTAACAGTCGAACTTGTAACCACTATGCCACAAGGTATGCAAAGACTTAAAGTATGCAAGGTACGCACAGGCTTACTTGTGCTTATTTACTAATCTGTAGTGCACAATTTCACATTCAAATTGTGCACTACAGATTAGTAAGTAAGCGCAAGTAAGCCTATGTGTTCCTTGCTTACTTGGTAATTCGTCCCTGTATAAAGGGTAGAACAATCTTATTTTCTCTCTAGAATGTATTATTTCCTCATTTTGTTTTAGGAAAATGTGCAGAGGTAATAATAGACAGCTAATAGTAATATCGGAGGACCCAAAACATTTATTTTAACTATGCTTGCTCTTGATTCCTCTTTGAGCTGCTTCTTGGAGAAGCTGTATGAGAAATTATGATATGCCATTATTAAGGGAGATTCTAGAGCAAATGACTTGGCAGGCAAACCTCTGGTGCCATACAGAAGTACTGCCTTTACATGAGCAAAATATAGTTAATGGAATCAGTATGAATGAAATCACCTGTGTTGAGTCTGAAGCGTCTCGTCATACATTTGTTCAAAAGCTTTTTCTCTCGTTAACGACACTATAGTACGTATATTCTCCACAGCTTCAGTTGCTATCTTATAAAATAAGACAATAAAATACGGAAATA
>NW_004444098.1:4036736-4052419 GCF_000243295.1 Trichechus manatus latirostris | reverse complement strand
TTTTTGGTGACTTACTTACTTCACTTGGAGCCCTGGTGGCACAGTGGTTAAGAGTTCGGCTGCTAACCAACAGGTCAGCAGTTCGAATCCACCTTCTTTACTATCGTAAACTAAAATTGGTAGACAATATACCTCATCTATGTTAATCAAAATGTTGGCAGTTGGAATCCACCAGCCTCTCTTTGGAAACCCTATGGGGCAGTTCTACTCTATCCTATAGGGTCGCTATGAGTCGAAATCGACTCAACAGCAGTGGGTTTTTTGGTTTTATTTCACTCAGCATGCTGTTTCCAAGGTTCACCCATGTCATGGCATGTATCAGGACTCCATTTCTCTTTATGGCTGAGTAGTATTCCATTATGTATGTACTGCATTTTGTTTATCCATTCATCTATTGATGGCTATTTAGGTTGTTTCCACCTTTTGGCTGTTGTGAATACTGCTGCAGCGACCATTGGTGTACAACTCTGTTTGTGTTGCTGCTTTCAAAACCCTTGGGTATATACCTAGGAATGGAATTGCTGGGTCATATAGTAATTCTGTATTTAATTTTTTCAGTTAGCGCCACACTGTTTTCCGTAATGACTGTACCATTTCACATTCCCACCGGTAAAACATTTCACATAACTGACATTTTGGGAAAGGCAAAAATGAGAAGCATAACCATAGTATTTTCTTCAATATTGTGTAGAAACCACATCCTCTATTTCTGTTAGTTCTGTCGATTGAAGGTTATTTGATACCATATTTGAAGGTGGAAGTAGCAATTGTGTGTGCACTTGTATATTGCTTTATTTCAGTGTTATCTTTTCTTGATACTCCCTATTCCAATGTTCACCACGCCCCCACACACATACATACAAATAAATAGATGATCTTATATTTCACAGAGAAATAGAGGCAATAGAGAGAAAGTTTCCCTATACACACCAAGATGGCCTCCTTATGGTGTTATGGCTTGTATTATGTATTGAATTGTGTCCCCAAAAAATATGTACTGTAAATCCTAACCCTGTACCTGGGGTTATAAACCACATGGGAGTGAGTTTTCTTTGTTATGTTAATGAACAGTATTAGTGTAGGGTGTGTCTTGAGTCAGTTTATTTTGAGATATAAAAGGAGCAGATTAAGCAAGCATGCGGAAGAAGCACACTTTGGGGAAGATAGATGCCATGCCACATGAAGATTACCAAGGAGCCAAGGAATACTAGGCCTACAGGTGCTGAAAAGAGACAAGGACCTTCCCCCAGAGTCCACAGAGAGAGAACACCTTCCCCTAGAGCCTATGTCCTGAATTCAGACTTCTAGCTGCCTAAACTGAGGAAAGACATTTCTGTTTGTTAAAGCCACCCACTTGTGGTGTTTCTGTTACAGCAGCACTAGATAACTAAGACAGCTTGTTTGGGAAGAAGAGGAAGCTTCTTTCTTGCAATGCTAACCCTCCTTACCACCTTGTAACTTTACGTCTTCTCTTCCTCAAATATTCAATCTTCCCAGCTCCGTGGCTGATTCCACTTGGTCAGTTAGCTCCTTGGCTGATTCCACTTGGTCAGTTAGTATGCCCAAATTCCCCCTTGAGTTAAAAAACAACTAAAAAGGCCTTTACATTGACAGTGCTACTCTATCTCCCTTGCTTTCCCTATCTCTCTTCTGAACTGTTCCCTGGGAGGCCACGATGAACTCCTGATGTCAAGTCCAAAGGCCAATTGTTTGTCTACTTGAACTGCTCTGTATATTTGTCACTCCCACTTGTTGTTCTTGGACCTTTCTCTCCCTTTGGTTTCTAGCTCTTTGCTTTATCTGAATTTTCCTTATCCTATTTTGACTCTTCCTTCTTATCATTCTTTGCTGGCTGTTCCATTTCCATCAAAAGTTATGATTCCCCAAGGATGGTCCTTGGCCTTCGTTGGGGACTCATAGTACATTCAATCCCTGGATGACCTATCTATCCTCTTGACTTCACATGCTATTTATGTGCTAATTGCGCTCAAATCTTTGGCACTGGATTCTTTCCCTGTCTCCAGATCTGTACTTCCAAATCCAGGACATTGTTTACATGGATATCCTACAACAAAATCAACATTATAATGGCCAAATTTCATTAATGAGCTTTTCTCCCAAGCCCCTTCTGCATCTTGAATTTCTGAGCTCAGTTGGTGGTAGGAGAGTTCACCCAGTTTCCTTAGTAGACATCATGGCCATTCTCATTGCCAAGTCTCTCCCACCTTCCCTTGGTCACTGGTCACTTGTTGCTTCTACCTTGGACATGTATCTCAAGTCTAGCTTCCTTTTCTTTCTTAATGGCACTCACTGCCTTAGTCCTACCCTGATCCTCTCTTCTGGGAGCTGTTGCTTCCTACCCAGTCTTAATACCACCGGCCTCTTCCCACTTCAGTTTATCGCCACATTACTGAAAGAGTTATTTTCCTAAACGACAACACTTGTTATTTCACTTCTGTGCCTGAAAATCTATTTGCACTCTTGTTGCCTAGGGAACAAACATCCACAGGCTTTAGTTTGGCAAAAAGGAACACACCTAGAGTTGAACAACTTGGGTTTATTGCCCCTTGCAACGAGGGAGAACGTACACCATGGGGAATCGCGGGGTGTCTCAATAAAAGGGTACTGGGAAGGAATTCTTATAGAATAGGTGATTTGTGGGAGCGTTCAAGGAAGCAGGACTTTGCTCTGGATTGGATGCTTCAGGAAGTGGAGGCAGTTCTATGGTTATAGATGAGGTTAACAAATCTTCTATAAATCTATAGGGAGAAGAAGTGAATTGAGGCTAAGATTAATTGCTGAAGAAGCAGCAGTCACTCCTATTAACCTGAAGAGAAAGATGTTTGGCTATTTTTGTGGTTTGGACAATGTTTGTGTTTTGTCTGTATTCGGCCATAATCATAAAATGATCTTGTTTCTGTATCCACTATGGTCGTAGAGTGGCCTTGTCTGATGGTGGCAGTCTTTGAAATTGTTCAACAGGAGAACACCCATGCCCAGCTGTGAAGGCCTGGCCAGCACCTAGATGTGAGGTGCGGCTTTTCTCTTCTCATATTTCATCAACTGTTTCCATTGGACCCCTCTAGCCTTCTACTCTATCCTTGACACTCTTTCACTGTTTTCTTACTGTGCATCCTATATTTCTGCCACACTGAAAGTCTCATAGTTTTCTTAACCATGCCATGGCATTTTTTACCTCTCTATCATTAGTAATTTCTGAAAAACTCCCCCTCATTGTTACCCCTGTATTTCTGGTTAGAAAATGCCAAGTCATCAAGTGTCTCCTTCTAATCAGTTATATTACAACGCTTTCTATCTTATATTGTAGTATATTTCTTTCCCCCACTGTTTATGACCTCCCTCAGTGAACAACTTGCTAGCTGTGCAACTTCAGGCAAGTTACTTAATATTTCTGTACCTCAGTTGCTTATCTGTAAAATAATGAGTACCAACTTAAAAGCGTCACTGTGTGTGTGGTGGGGAGGGCTTGATGTATATTAAGTGCTTGAAACATTGCCCAGGCACAAACCTGGTGACTTACAACAGCATAAATGTATTCTCTCAGAGTTCTGAATCAAGGTGTTGCTAGTGCCATGCTCCATCTGAAGGCTCTGAGGGAGAATCTGTTCCATACCTTTCTCTCAGCTTCTGGTGTTGACAGCAATCCTTGGCACTCCTTGGCTTGTAGACACATCACTGCAGTCTCTGCCTCTGTCCTTACATGCTGTTCTTCCTTTGTGTCTGCGTCTTTGCCTCTTCTCTTCTCCTTATAAGGACACCAGTTACGTCGGATTAAGGCCCGCCCAAATGACCTCATCTTATCTTGATTACATCTGCAAAGACCCTATTTCCAAGCAAGGTCCCATTTACAGGTACCAGAGGTTAAGACTTCCATTTATCTTTTTAGAGGACACAATTCAACCTATAACACTGTGACTGAATTTTTTTTTTCTTTTCATCACTTAAACCAAACCAAACCCGTTGCCGTTGAGTCGATTCCGACTCACAGCCACCCTATAGGACAGAGTAGAACTGCTCCATAGGGTTTCCAAGGAGCGAGCGCAGCTGGTGGATTCGAACTGCCAATCTTTTGGTTAGCAACCCTAGCTCTTAAGCACTGCGCCACCAGGGCTCCTTTTATCACCTAGTAGGATGTTAATGCTTAGTGACTGTGGTCTATTGTTATGAAAATATCAACTATAGTTTTGGCTGTTTTGAATATGTACTTCCACAACTTTGCAACTAGAACCCTAAGCAAGTGGCTTGCAATAATAAGGATATAGAGGTGTGGAAAGCAGGGCTGGGGGAAAGAATACTAAGAATTATGTAGCAGAAATAGATCTGGCAAATGGATTTGCTTCAGGGGAGTCCATTTGCAGTGTTGCAATTGGTATGCAATATAAATTATTGCCTGGGAAGGGGAACAATTTGAAACTCAACTTGTCATGGGCAGCAGAGAATAAATATGCAAATTGTTCTGCTCTTTGAAATAGCAAGAAAGAATTATCCCTTAATTCACTTGTGGTGTCAGTGTCCATTTTAATACCCACAAAACACTGGATTCTTTCTACATGTAATTTATTCTTTGCTTTTCTTTAAATTATCCTTGTTGTAGTGGGTGGCCGCTGTTGTACAACAAGTAAGCCTAATAAATTGAGATTTACAGCCTTGTATTGCATAAGCCAGGGCTACTGACTTCGGCATCGATATTAGGCAATTTTGCTTGAGTTTAGTGCAAGTCAACTGTTGTGATTTTAAAGTATTTACACTTTCAGAATTCATGTGGCAATGCTTTTAAATTTTATGTAACATTTTAACATTAATTGTGCTATGAATTGAATATTCCTACTTCTGTCTTTCAGTTACCTGTTATTGTATTATAGTACAAAAGATAGAGGTTATGTTACAACCTCGTTTTCTCCATACTTAAGTTGATTGAGTATTGTATGTGTTTGTTAATAAATCTCATTTCCATTAAAGGTATTTTTAACTAAGAGTAATAGAGAAGTCCTTACAGCAATGTATTAGCCTTCTGACTAAAGCACAATTGGAAAGAACCCGGAAGTATTTGTTGGGTATGCACTCATCTAAGATTGTGATTAGGTGTTAAAACACAGCATAAGACAGGCCTTTGAACTCTTGAAGTTTACACTCTGTATCAAACCAAAACCAAACCCATTGCCATCGATTCCAAGTCATAGCAACCTTAGAGGACAGAGTTGAACTGCCCCACAGGGCTTCCAAGGAGCAGCTAGTGGATTCCAACTGCCGACTCTTTGGTTAACAGCCGAGCTCTTAGCCACTGCACCACCAGGGCTCCTGAAGGTCCCCATTCTATATGATTTCAGTGCTTTGCAAATCCTGTCCCCCAGGCCGTGGAATCTGTGCTTCAAACAAGTTATTACCCACCTGCTCTGTGGCAAGGAGGCATGGTGGTGGGGCTGAGGGATGCACCTGGCTTGCCCAGGTAGCCTTGAAAGGTGTCTCCAGAACTCTGAGTTCCCTTAAACTAAGGTGTAAAGACCACTGCTCTCTACAAGATGCTCTTTTGAAAAGCTACTGATAGTCAGGGCAGCAAAAGATGCACACCAAGTGAGAAACGTCGATACTAACCCCAACAGGAGTCAGACAAACCGTGGGATCTAAGTAATTGAATTACTTCGTCAAAGAAAATATTTGAAACATTATATGAATATTAAACACTTTAGAAAAATGTGGCCATAAAACCATAGTTGTGGGGGGAGGGAGCCAAAAAAAAAAAAACCACACAGGTTTAGCTTTATAATGGGTTTTTCTTACTGGTTTGTGTAGCAGTTAGATGAAATATATTTGACCAAGGTGTTACTCCACATATGATGTGCATATGTCACAGGGATTCCACTGGATGGGGAATTATCTTTCCAGAGATGTCTTTGATCTAATTTGCAAAGGAGGCAGTGATAAGATTGGAGGCTCCCCCACTAGAGGGTAACTCTACTAGCACCAGGACCATGTCACCCTACTTATTGCTTTATCCCCACTCCTCAGCGCTGGTACCACTCCCTTGTAAGTATCTGTGTAATGAATCATGAATAAGAAGGCTGAGTGTCACTTTGATCAAGGAACTGGTCTTCAGATGCACAGTGTGGGAATCAGATTTTGTTCTCATAATGAGCATAAATTGGCTTCCCAAGGATCGGCCCCTATTAATCAAGTTCATAGAATTGAAGTGTACATTTACATATCTTGTTTATTTATGTAAGCATACATGTGCAGTTTATACTTATGGGTTCCTATTGGAATGTCACTGTATGACTCTACCATGAGAAGTATAGTCCTCAAACGGACCAGAGTGTTCACTTGCTCATATCAATAGCTTCCTTCCTATAGGCAAGCTATGTGATAAGCCAAAGTATAGTCAGACTTCCAGTTTATAAAAGCATAATGAGAACTCTCAAGTCAACTGGAAGTTCATGTCAGCTTGACCTACTCACTGTTTCCTTGCAGGAGATTTACAGGGAAAGTCAAATT
The DNA here is from genome assembly GCF_000243295.1 of Trichechus manatus latirostris. NCBI lineage: Eukaryota > Metazoa > Chordata > Mammalia > Sirenia > Trichechidae > Trichechus > Trichechus manatus. The sequence continues at coordinate 4,045,909 of NW_004444098.1, read as the reverse complement.
ATCACAAGGCTACTTTGGTAAGTAAGACTGGAATCAGAACAAGGGGTATTAGTGATAGGAGTTGACTGGGTAATTGCATCAAGTTTTTATAGTTCTCGGTACGTCCATCCAGACAAGGGGTATTTCATTTGTCTGAAGGGATCCGTCTTTTCCAGCCAGTGCTTGCGTGCTCTGCCATCGAGATAGAGCTATTTCTTATAATAGTAACAACCTCAGAGATTTTTATGAGGATCAAATTAGATGACCTTTGTAAAGTACTTGTTGTTGTTGTTAGGTGCCATCGGGTCGATTTCGACTCATAGCTACCCCATGTGACAGAGTAGAACTGCCTCGTAAGCTGTAATCTTTATGGGAGCAGATCACCAGGTCTTTCTCCTGTGGAGCCACTGGGTGGGTTCGAACTGCCAACCATTTTGTTAGCAGCCCAGCGGTTAACTATGTGGCCCCTGGGGCTCCTTTAAGTACTTAATGAGTATTTAATACATATTTATTGTTTCAATAATACGCATTTGTTACTCTTCCTTTTCCTTTACCATCTTATGTTCTTCTCCACCTTCATGCCTTCATTGATGACTGACCTCTCCTCTGAAAGACACCCTCTTTCTCTGCATCTCTCAACTTTTTCTCTTCAGTCTTGGATCCTTTTTGCCTCTCGGAGAGTTTGCATGTCTCTGCCCTGATTCATTATTTACATGTTTTAAAATTTCGCTCTCAAATGTCAGCATTCCTTGTTTCCAAGATTCTGAGGATTGTGGGGAGCCTTGTGGTAGCCTGTGGATGGACAGCAATCTTTGTCACTTCATGGGGAGGGCTGGCAGTGCCCAGTGCCTGACACAGTGCTTGGGCACATGGTGGATGTTCATTAAATATAGGTAGAATTAATTGTAGCAGTTAACACCCCTTCCTTCAGAGCAGACCCTGTTGACATCTGAGGCCGGATAACTCTTTGTTGTAGTGGCTGTCCTGTGCATTATAGGGTGTTTAGCAGCATCCCTGGCCTCCATCCACCACGTGCCAATAGCACCTCCCTCCCAGTTGTGACAATCAAAAATACCTGCAGACATTGCTAAATGTCCCTTAAAAACCAAAAAACTCATTGGCATCGAATCGATTCCGACTCATAGCGACCCTATAGGGCAGAGTAGAATTGCTCCATAGGGTTTCCAAGGAGCAGCTGGTGGATTCGAACTGCTGACCTTTTGGTTAGCAGCCGTAGCTCTTAACCACTGCGCCTCCAGGGCCCCAGATATCTCTTGGAGAGTGCAGTTGTCTGTGGTTGATAAACACTGCTTTAGAGAAAAGATTGCTACGTTAGTAGTATACACATCTTCGTTATCTCCCCATATTTCTCAAACTTTCCTAGTAAGAGTATATGAGAAGGATGGGCACTTATTAATATTAATGAGTTGCCACCAGCCTCAGGGCAGTAGCATTTCATGGTGAATGCCACAGAGTCACAGCCACCAACAATGTCTATATTTTGGAGGTTCTTCTTCTCCAGCTCTGGGGCAGGGCAAAAAAGAAAAAGACCAGAAGAAAGCATTAAGAAATGGAGAAGTCTCAGATTTGTCCATGTGACACAGCTCTGATGCTAATCCCCTTGCCTGGGGTGGCTGAGACTCAGTCCACAGTCCTTGGCATAGTCAGGTAATTCACTGCTGATTGGACTTTCCTGAGTTATTTAGATCCAACCATCCCTGACAACATTCCTTCCCAAGGAACTGACCCCCTCCCCTTCACAAAGTCCCTAGGTGCATGGAATCATAAGGGGGTGCAGCCCTCTGGTGACCCCCATTGTGAAGCAAGAGGGCTGCAGTAGGGAGGGGGGCGATCCCCTCTCTGCCCTCCCCCCCCAGTCCACAGGAGCAACCCACAGAGACCCCAGCCACCCTCACTGGACCAACAGCTGTGAAGTTTCTAGGGCTTGGCGCAGTGGGGCAGGTGGTCATGGGGGTTCCTGCCCATCATCCAGTTGGCTCTCTGCACAACTGCTCATGCTCCACCTGGGTGTGCATCCTTACCTGGGCATGTCTGCTCACTCCCAGGCAATTCACTGATTCCTTTACCCCTTTACTGCCTGCTTGTTTACTGCTTCAGTGACTGCTCATTTATACACCAGGAACTAGGTGAAGTGATAGAGGTCAGTGCTACTCAAGTGCTGGTCCATAAACTGCTAGTTATTTGCTAAGCTTAGATAAGAAGCTCGTACTAGAATGTAAATCTATGTCACTAAGGACAGTGTTTAGTTGACATGACATTTTTTTCATAGCAAGGCTTTCTGAAGAAGAAATCAATGCATTGCTTTCCCTTCTGGAGCAAACAAACTGCTCATCTCATCATTGCCTGGTAAGTGTGTGAACTGGCCTAGGTTGGCCAGCTGTCTTTTGAGTAACACTGATATACAACCAACCAGTGTTTGCTGTCAAATGGATTCTGACTCGTAGTGACCCTGTAGGATGTAGTAGCACTACCCTCTAAGGTTTCAAAGGAGTGGCTGATGGATTCGAACTGCTGACCATTTGTTAGCAGTCCAGCTCTTTAACCAGTGTGCCACCAGGGCTCCTCAGCACTAGCTATAGAGGGTAGAAAGCTTAATAAGATGTATTTTCCAACTTCAGAAAACTCATAGGCAGATAAGAGATATACACATTTAAAGACATAATTGTGATAAAGAATGAGGAATTGTGGGAGAGAATAGAATTCTTGGAGAGGAGGAATCATGGGAAAGAAAAGGACTTTTGGGAGAGATAAGGAATTATGGGAGGAACGCAGAGAATTGTGGGAGAGGAAAAGAGTTGTGAGGTACGGGTAATTGTGGGAGAGGACAGGAGTTGTGGGAGAGAAGGGAATTGTGGGAACAGGGAATTATGGGACAGCCACAGAATTGTGTGAGAGAACAGAATTGTGGAGGACAGGGAATTGTGGGAGATAAGGGGATTGTGGGGGACAGAATTGTGGGAGAGAACAGAATTGTGGGAAACAGAATTCTGAGAGATGGAATTCTGGGAGAGAACTGAATTGTGGGAGATATAGGGAATTGTGAGAAAGAACAGAATTGTGGGAAACGGAATTCTGAGAGGCATAGGGAATTGTGGGAGATACAGGGAATTGTGGGAAAGAACAGAATTGTGGGAAACGGAATTCTGAGAGACATAGGGAATTGTGGGAGATATAGGAAATTATGGGAGATACAGGGAATTTGTGGGAGAGAACAGAATTGTGGGAAACGGAATTCTGGAGAGGAAATTCTGGGAGAGAAGGGAATTGTGGGAAAGAATTGAATTGTGGGAGATACAGGGAATTGTGGGAAAGAACTGAATTGTGGGAAATGGAATTCTGAGAAAGATAGGGAATTGTGGGAAAGAACAGAATTGTGGGAGATACAGGGAATTGTGGGAAAGAATTGAATTGTGGGAAATATAGGGAATTATGGGAGAGAACGGAATTATGGGAGATATAGGGAATTGTGGGAAACGGAATTCTGAGAGACATAAGGAATAATGGTAAAGAACAGAATTGTAGGAGATATAAGGAATTGTGGGGGACAGGGAATTGTGGGAGAGAACGGAATTGTGGGAAACGGAGTTCTGAGAGGGAATTCTGGGAGAGAACAGAATTATGGGAGATATAGGGAATTGTGGGAAAGATCTGAATTGTGGGGCATATAGGGAATTGTGGGAGAGAACAGGATTGTGGGAGAGAACAGAATTGTGGGAAAGACGGAATTGTGGGTGATACAGGGAATTTGGGGAGAGAACAGGCTTGTAGGAGAGACAGGGAATTCTGGGAGAGAACAGTGAATTATGGGCAAGAATGGACAGTTGTGGGAAAAATAGAATTGTGAGAGAGAATTATGGGAGAGAACAAAGAATTGTGGGACAGAATGGAGTGTTGTAGGAGCAAGCAGGGCACTGTCCCTTAGCCAGTTATGCACTCCTTCATTCAGACCATGTTGATGCAGTGCTCTGTGCCAGTAACAAGTAAGGCCAGCCTCAAGGAGCTTACAGCCTGTAGTTGCCCCATCGTGAGTTTGGATGAGATAAGAAATGCTGAGAGGGGAGGTGGGATATGGGGTACATAGGTGGAAAAAGTCTTCGTGATCCGATTAGTAGGAATATTTTGGGGCAGCAAACATAGGAAGCCACTTTTATACTGTTTAGCACAGTCCTTTAACACAGTAATTTCTCAATAGATTTTCATTGTGTCCTCTTCACGAGTGTAGAAAGCTATAATTTTCCCCTCCATGGCAGTAAGATTTGCTACATATAATTCTTCCTGTATCAGCAAAAAAGATTTTAGGATCACGTATTAGTTTCCTTCTCTTCCCTTCCCACCCACTTCTGCCTTGAAGACAGTGGGAACAATCACAGTGTTGAGCTAGAAGGAACACAGAGAACAATTTGCAATGGAACACTTTTGTTAAGCTCACCCTGATGCTCTGCCTCATTTATATAAAGTGGTTCAACTGTCAGTCATTTCTTGCCTACAGAAAAGCAAACAAATAGGAAATGGGACCAAATACGTTGGCCTGTGTAAGTTGCTGCATTGATTTTTATGTAGTTAATAATATTGCACCTTCTTCCACAAATGATTTGAAGTAGCTTACCAAAATATAGACAAGACTGGATAAAAGAAATACATGAAGGAACCAGGGAAAGGAGAACTTGATGGAAGGAGGATAATGTAGCCAGCTAGAAGATGAACACTTAAAAGCATGCTTGTCATAAGATTATGAACACAGAAGGAAAGTGCTCTTGTTAAAGGTGGGCCAGAGAGAAGACTCTATGGTTTTCCAGTGCTCATAAGATGAAAACCAACTAGGTGTTTGCTTGATTTTGAGAAGTACTGTTGTTCTTGATTTTTAATCCCGAGAGAAATCTGATTTCTCATAAAGATGATGTGATCTAAGGGAGGAATAAGTGTGGTAAGTCATTTCACACAGTTCCCCTCAATGTAAACTGTTGCCACAACGACCACGCACAATTCTATGAATCATGAAACTTCCCTGTTTAACAGAGTACGCAGGCCCTCCATAGTCAGACTTAATCCAGAGTGGCGTTTATATATATCATTGTTCCCCAGGATGGCAAGTAGGTTTCAACTTGCATATCAGTTCGAATTCATTCATTTTGTGGTTGTTGCCATCGAGTCGATTCATAAAGTGTTGCCAAAATAACTATGGTGGAGTTTTGAGGCTGACTCCAGGCACCAAAGGAAAAAGTTCTGTGATTGATTAACAATGTCTGTCTAGGATGCAGGATGGCGAGTGGCCTCTGATTTGTAAGAGTAGATGTCTTACGTGCAGGTCTTTTAGGAAGTCCTCAAAAAACAACATCTTTCATTGTGGGGGCTTTTGATCAGTATCAGACCTAGAGGGTTCAACATCATTGTTGCTGGCCAAAGTCTAAAAGCAGAAACTCTGAGACGTTGATTAATTTATATGCTTTGTTTATCAACCAGGAAAGGGTGGTTTAAAGTTCTGTTATGAAAATGAGAGCATCTGTTTTTTAGGACACAAAAGCAAGTCGTGTAGGCAATAGATACATGTAAGAATATGAACAAAATACTATGGGGACCCAGGAGAGGGAGAGAATCAAAAGTAAGTGTGTTCAACAAGTCAATTATAAAACTCTACAACAAAAGCAAAAGAAAGGTTTCCCAAAGGAGGAGGTAATACTTCAGATAGACCTGGAACAATGGCTTAAGTGTTTAAAGGTAAAAAATGAAAGCCCATAGTATTCAAGTCAAGGAAATCGTGTGACGACAAACACATACAAAGGAAGAGAGGTAGGAAATGGAGACTTGGAGGGACTAGCGGGTAGAATGATTTGGGGGAGGATGGAGGGAAGAGGACATTACTGCAGATGCATCTGAAAGCCAGGCCGCGTTCAGCTCTTGAAGTCCAGTTGCTGCAAAACCTAAGAGTATGGTTTCTCTTATCTAAGCACTGGGGTGGTAAAGAAGTTTTTAATGTGGGGATGACTTCAATGTAAATGACAGTAAGAGGAAGGACAATGGAAGTATGAAGAGCTGGCATTCTGTGAGAGTGAATTTCAGATGTGCTGGTACTTACTGATCAAGAGCTGTAGGACTGCCAGCTCGTGCCTTCCTAGGGCTCAGCTAACTAGTGGAGGGTGAGTAAAATTCTGGGAGGCAGGAGAAAAGGGAACACAGGATTTGTCAACAAAAGAATGAAAGGGAGAAGCCAGAGAAGGGGAGTTTGGAAATCGGGGTCAGGTGACATGGACTTTATGCAACCTTTCTGGACCTCAGTTGTTTCCATTTGTAAAGTGACAACTTGGACTAAATGATGGATTTCTTTCAGCTCCAGTAATTCTGTAGTGTTCAAATCATGAGCAGATGTGAGGGAAGAATGCAAGGTGACTTGAGGTGGGTGCTAGGTAATCTGACAAGTAGTTCCTGAACCAACAGGTGCCAGAGAGTTGGGAGGGAAAAACCAAACTTCAAGAGTGAGGTGACAAAACAAAGCACTGAGGAGAGAAAGTTTCTTGGGGTGGGGGTGGGAAGCTGTGGAACTGGGAGAATAGATCCACAGGGTCTTAATCCAGGTGACTTTGGAACAAGTTTTGATTTAGGACAGATAAGTGGAGTTAAGGGCCACAAGGAGGCGTTGAGCTTGGTGACCGCCTTCTTCTACCTCTGTGTCCTGCAGGTCTCTCAGCCTTAACGTGTCTCCAGCTGACCTCATGGATTCCTTTGCTTTCCCTCCTGCCCCTTCTTCTGTATTCCATGAACAAAGTAGGAGTGTTTCCGACCAATCAGTTTTCCTCGGTTAGAAACCTCTGTGATCCTTGACTGCTTTCTTCCTCCCTGTCAATAATCAATGGGCTAGGAAGCCCTCTAGATTCGGCCTCTTACAGGTCCCTTGAATCGTCGCCTTCTCTCCACACCAATAGCCACCATCATCACTGAGCGCTTACCATGTGCAAGGGCCCAGCTCTCGGTCCGAGTGCCAGGCGGTGGGTGGCAAGCCCTGAGAACCCGGCAGTGACCACGCATTTTAGTTAAAGGTGTTTTCAGAGAGCCCCTTTGGGATTGGCTTAGGCATCTAGTGCTGCTCTAACAGAAATACTGCAAGTGGATGGCTTTAACTAAGAGAAATTTATTTTCTCACAGTCTGGTAGGCTACAAGTCCAAATTTAGGGTGTCAGCTCCAGGGGAAGGCTCTCTCTCTCTGTTAGCTCTGGAGGAAGATCCTCGTCCTCATCAGTCTTCCCCCGTCCTAGGAGCTTCTCTACGCTCTGGTCCTAAGGATGCTCTCTGCTCCCGCTGCTTCTTTCTTGGTGATATGAGGTCCCCCTGTCTCTCTGCTCACTTCTCTCTTTGTATCTCAAGAGGTTGCCTCAGGACACAGTCCAATCTTATAGACTGAGTCCTGCCTTACTAACACAACTGCCGCCTATCCTCCCTCATTAACATCATAGAGGCAGGATTTACAACATACAGGAAAATCACACATTACCGGGAATCATGGCCCAGCCAAATTGATACACACAGTTTTGGGGGGGACATAATTCAGTCCATGACAGGGATCTGTAGGAGGAGGGTGGGAGGGGATGGAGCTTTGAGGCCCCACTGGGGACACAGAAGAGAGAGGCAGCTCCCTCCCCGAACAGCACTGGTGGAAATCTACCCCTGGTCCCAAGAGTGAGCTACTGCAAAAGTGGAGTCTCTTCCTGTAAACAGTTTTCAATCTTGTGACTAAGTATACACATAAAGGGTTTACTCAAGAAGAATCTTTAAAGGAGAGAAAATCTGAGTGTAAGATGTATATTAAAAATGGGAGTCAGATCATTTCCCACAAGCCTTAAACAGAGAAATAAAATGAAATTTTGGTTTTAGACAAATTATAAAAGGCAAGTCAGAGAAAGTAAATGAAGGAGGGTAAAATTAATCAACTACAGTAATGATGACACTGACTGAGATTTAATTGGGAATAAGGATCATAGGTTTCCTTATTATGCTTTCTCATCAGCCATCTTAATTAGAAGAGAAATGAGCTTATTGTAATAGTGAATTCAAAATATAGAGCAAATGATAAATGATAAGCTTATAGTATATTTGATATACATATACATACATGTATATATTAGATTGATCTCTCATTTTAACCAGTATATCCCATACCAAAAAACAAACCAAACCCGTTGTCATCAAGTATATTCTGACTGATAGTGACCCTATAGGACAAAGTAGAACTGCCCCATAGGGTTTCCAAGGCTGTTATCTTTACAGGAGCAGACTGCCACATCTTTCCAGCATAGAGCAGCACTGACCTTTCGGTTAGCAACCGAGCACTTAACCACTGTGCCACCAGGGATCCTTAGTATATCCCATAGGTGTATTAAATATCAACCTTTAGATAAAAATTATTTAGGTCTTTAATTGGTATTTTCCTCTTCTGTATTAGTTAGGTTAATGGAAATAACCCTACATAGGAAGAACAGGAGTTGAAAAGGGAAACCAAAAGAGAGGAAATTTATAAATTGATGAAGTAGGCTGATGGTGATAATATGGGGAAAAACGTTCATAAGAATAGAGCCTTACAATGGGATGACATATATAAAACCTTGAAAGAAAATAATTGCCAACCAAGAATAATACATCCTGCAAAACTCTCAATCAAATATGATGGTGAAATTATATCATTTCCAGATAAACAGAAATTAAGGGACTATGTATAAACCAAACCAAACTTACAAGACTTATTAAAGGGAGTCCTTCAATCTGAGAACAAACAACATCAGACCACAGGCTGAATTTAGGACACAAGATTGTACTAGCCAGATACCAACCTAGTAAATGAACTCTTAAGGGCTATGCAAAAGCAAAAGAATTACAACAGGGAACCAGAGAGGTTAATCTGTAAATGACAACAGCATCAGAACAATAAAAGAGGGAATAAACAGTGTGGGTATAGAACCTTCTAATGGAGAGGAAGGCAAGGCCATACCAAGTAATAATAGACTGGTTCAAATCTTAGGAAGAGAAGGGTAAATTCCAAGGTAACCACAAAGGAAGTTAACAAACCTACTCATCAAAATAAAGAAGAAAAACATAAAGTCTCAGTAAAAACAAAACCTACAAAAACAGAAGAAAAAAAAAAATCCACAAACAAAAGGAACTCAGCACAGGAGAGTAAGAGGAACAAA
>NW_004444098.1:4004443-4036636 GCF_000243295.1 Trichechus manatus latirostris | reverse complement strand
TAAACCTTCATCTAAAGTACAAAAAAAAAGAAAGAATTATCTATGTGAGATCAAATTGACAGCAGCAACTCAAAAGGTTTGATGGGAAGCCTAGGGGGCAGTGAGTTGAAGATAATGGTGATGGAATAATTTGGAAAAGGATAGTGAGAATAGCAGCACAACTGGAAGAATGTAATCGATGTAACTAAATTGTACATGTAGAAACTTTTGAAATGGTGTATCTTTGGCTGTGTATATTTTCACCAAAAAAAAAGGTCCTCCAAGGTCGAGAAGGGAGAGTGTTGACATATCTTGGGGTTGTTAACCAATGTCATAAAATGATATATGTACTGACTGTTTAATGAGAAACTATTTGTTCTGTAAACCTTCATCTAAAGTACAATAAAAAAATTAAAAAAAAATAGAGACTTAAACAGCCAAAATACCGTGCTAACTGTAGAGGAAAACCAATTTTTACAAAGCGAAAAGGCTGAAGTCAAAGTAAAAGTTTATATGCGCAAGCAGTGTGAAAGGTCGCAGGCAAACCCTTTGCATTCTTTTGCACTATAAACATTGAAGTGTCCAAGCTGAGAACTCTTCATGATAGACGGTGTACTCCTAAGTCAGGAAGCTTCTGTGTCGCAGTCAATACTGAACCCGATCGTTGGTACCTAAGCGGGTATAGACAAAACTTACTACACATAAACCCAGGAGGTTTTTTCCCAGAACAAGAAGTATTTATTTCTTATTAATTTATACATGTGAATAATAGAAGTAATGACTTCAGTATACCAAGGTGTCAGTACCAAATATTGTCTCCAGTGAACTATGTTGTAATCTTCTATTTCGAATATTGGGACATCAGGAAGGAATATGTGATTCATTACCCAAAAGTGTCTGCAGGATGAAGGGGCACCATTAGCTTAGAGCAGGGTTTCCCCACATGGACAGTAGTGACTTTTGGGCCCAGGTTATTTTTCATTTCCTAGGGCTGCTATAAAAAAATATCATAAACTTGGTGGCTTATAAAAACAAAACTGTATTGTCTCACGGTTCTGGAGGCTAGAAGTTCAAATCAGGGTATTGGCTGTGTTGGTTCCTTCTGCGGGCTCTGAGAGACACTCTTCCCTGCCCCTCTCCTAGCTTCTGGTGGTTCTAGGCATTCCTTGGCTTGCAGCTGCAGCATCACATGGTATCCTTCCTCTCTCCTTGTCTTTATGTATCTTCTCTTGTACAAGGACACCAGTCATGTAGGATTCGTGCCCCCTCTGCTCCAGTATGACCTCATGTTAACCTGACTGATACATCTGCAAAGACCCTATTTCCAAACAGAGTCACATTCATAGGTACAGAATGAATCAACATATCTTTTCCGGAGACACACTTCAGTCCATAAGAGATGTTTAGCAGCATCCCTGGCCTCTACCCACTTGATGCCAAGTAGCACCTCCCTTGCCAAACTGTCTCCAGACATCGCCAAATGTCTGGGGTGCAAAATCTTCCCTAGTTGAGAGCCATCTCTTTGTAGTAAGCCTGTTATAACACAACCCACATCCTCCTTTCCTTCCCAAGCTATTATACTTAGAAAGTAAGTCAGTGATGGGGGCGGAGGTGTGTGTGGAATTCCTGCCAAGCCCATCTTAGCGGGTAGTGACAGAGCAGCCCTGTTGCCTGTTCCTGCCCCATGGAGCCATTTTAAGGCAGCCCACCACTCATTCGCTCGCTTGAGGCAGAAGCCACCCTTGGAAAATTCCTATTTTACAATCACATATAAAATATAGATACCCAGCGCATGATTTTGCATTTTAACTTGATGCATGTCATATGAAATGAATTATTCATGATGAAGACATGATACGATCTATTGTAGAACAATATGCCGTAGAGAACCTTATTAATTGGGTGACTATCAATAAAATATGAACATTGCAGGTCAGACGCTACTCTGCCATTTTACCAATTAGTTATAGTCCACAGCAAAATTATGGGTAGAGAAGATTAGAAATTAGGAAGCATAATTGATAGGAAACACTTTTTGTATTGTTAAGGTTTTTCCATGACTTTATGCACTGAATTAACATCACATGTGCATTTAACTTACTCAAGTTCAGCTGTGTTTGGTGAGAGATGGGGAAGGTGCTAGGTGGGTGGGTAGGGGGAAGGGGACACGTACAGATTTAGATAACCCCGGGGATCCTGCTGCCTAGTGTTTCCCACAATTATCCTGTGCCCGCAGGCAGGGAGGGAGACAACCTCGAAACATTGCTGTGAGTTGGCAAAGCCCACGGTAAAAGAATATTTGAGCAACATTCAAGGTTCCCCATTATTGACAAAGAAGTGAAGCTCATTCTTCAGGTGACAGGCAAGTGGCCCTAGAGACAGAGGGAATCCTAAAACTGTTCCCGGAGGACAACAGTGATTATAGCCCAAGTCAGACGTGGGAATCTTCATAAGTGGGTGGACATGTCCCAAGCAGCAAAATGCTTAAATGGTTTAGTGATTAAACTCCCTCGGTAATTCTTTTGAGATGAATGTGTAGAAATTCCTGCCTAGGATTACTATACAAAATGGTCACGACTGTATCTTATGGCAGTTTTAAGAGATTCCAAGGGAGCCCTGGTGGCGTAGTAGTTAAGAGCTTGACTGCTAACCAAAAGGTGAGCGGTTGGAATCCACCAGCCACTCCTTGGAAACCCTATGGGGCAGTTCCTCTCTGCCCTATAGGGTCGCTATGAGTCGGAACCGACCTGACGGCATTTAACAACAACAACATCAAAGGTGACTAGATGCAAACTGGTGGCCCAAACCCCCACCTCCTTTGTGCCTCCACTTTCTCCTTTTGCCGGAGATTTTGGTCATTAATTTTGCAAGCTTTGTGTGTGCTTCGAAGAATCCTCAAAAAGCCCAACCCAACAGATGTTAGCTAATGATACGTCACTATAGGTTCTAAGCTGCAGCTGTTATTTTTACAGATATTCTTTTCACAATCAGAGATGCTGAATATATTGCTTATTTTTCTCCAAAGGCTTCCCTTATGCGCTGTCTTTCTCCTCCAAGATTTTCTTAAATTGGTATTTCCACTAATTGTTCTTTTTTTTTTTTTATTTTCTCCAATAGACTGTGAGATCCTTGAGGGTAAGATTTACGCTTCTCTAGTACATACATGGAAACCCTGGTGGTGTAGTGGTTAAGAGCTACGGCTGCTAACTGAAAGGTCAGCAGTTGGAATCCACCAGGTGCTCCTTAGAAACCCTCTGGGGCAGTTCTACTCTGCCCTGTAGGGTCGCTATGAGTTGGAATCGACTGGAGGGCAATGGGTTTTTTTTTTTTTTTTAGTACATACATCCCACATAACTCCTAGTCCAGGGCCTGGCAGTGGTCAGTATTTAGTAAAAGAGTGAAGAATGAATCTTTATTACAAACATGCAGGCTGTATGTAACCAGTGGTTCTTTTCTGTTAATTCTTTTCTCTCTTCTTTTGTGCCTACAAAAATCAATGTTTTTTCGAGCCCTGTTTTATTAAAATTAACCAAAAGCTGAACATCATCCAACTAATTTACTTCTTGACTTGTCAAATTCTCCTACCACCTGAATGATTAAATGATTAATCAAAGTGAGATTTTTAGTTGTCTAATGGAATCACAGTAACCCAAAAAAGGGATGTCCTTAGGAACATAGTACAAGTAGCATCAGAAGTTTGATTGAAAATAGCAGCCGACCCCATTGTTCAGTTCATTTCTCCAGGTAATTGTTGTGTATAAGGCACTGTGACCAGCACTACTATGCCATATTAAATAATGGCAGAATATAAAATGTCATGGCCATCAAAGATGGGAAATGGGGCGTGTTCTCTGGACTTCTGGGATAAGCTGGCATTTTTAGATACGTATAAAAGATTATGGATATTTTCCACAGGCATAAATGAATATATCAGGGAGGGGCATCCAGGTCCCGGTCCATTGTGAAAACAAAGGCCCCCAAGTGGGAAAGCGAGTAGGGGTGTGTTTGAATGGTGGTGAGCAATCTAGTTTAGCTGAATGAATTAGAACATGGAGGGCAGAGACGGATGATAAAAGCTGGGACCATGAGTCCAACACAGTAGACATAAACTCTTGAATGGTAGACCAAGGAGACTAGCTTTATTTTGAAAGCCAATGAGAAACCATTGGTACTAGATAAGCTGTGGAGTCACGCAGTTGGAACTTTGTTGTGGAGATACTAATTTGGCAGCTTGTGCACGAAGGAATGGAGGGGAGAGAGACCAGAAAACCGTAGGCTGTATTAGTTTCCTAGAGCTGCTGGAACAAAGTACCACAAACCAGATGACATAAAACAATAAGAATTTATTCTCTCACAGTTCTGGAGGCTAGAAGTCTGAATTCAGGTGATTGATAGGGCCACACTGGCTCCATGGAGTTCTCCCTCTGTGTCTGTTCTCCTGTTCTTGTAAGGACACCATTCATACTGGATTAGGGCCTACCCTACTTCGGTATGACCTCATGTTAACTAATTACATCTGCAAAGATACTTCTTCCAAATAATTGCCCATTCACAGATACTGGGGGTTGAAACATATCTTCTGGGGGGATATAGTTCCACCCATAACACAGGCTTTATCCATCATAGCCCAAAACTGCAAACAACTTAAATGTCCATCAATAGTAGAATAAACAAGTACATTGTTGTGTAATATTCCACTGTGTCAATGTACCCCAATGAAAAAGAATGTATCAGCTTGGATGAATCTCACAGACAAATGTTGAGCAAAAGATGCCAAACATGAATCATTCCATTTACAGTAAAATCTATGAAAGCCAGAATCTGTGTAAGGTAGAAACCTTTCAGAGGAGGAAAACAGATACTTTCCACTAATAGAGAACAATAGAAAATTGATAAGACTGCACCCTGTCAAAGGTGGAAAACTTGTGAGACCTGGAAAAACAAGGCAGTCCTGTCGAGTTCCAGCTCTCATAGGTTTCACTGTATATGAAGTTCAAGAACAGGCAAAACAAATTGATTGTGTTAGTCATCTGAATACTGGCTACCTTTGAGGAGATTATTGACTGAGAAGGGGCATGAGGGGGCCTTCTGGGCTGCTGGAAATAGTCTGTAACTCAATAAAAATATTAAGAGTGAAAGTATGAAAACAAACAAACAAAAAAGTCATTGCAGTAGTTATGTTGAGGAGAAGAGGGTCTGAACTAGAGGCCAATGAGAAGAAGCAAAAGCGGGTGAATGTGACAGTACTTACGACACAGACTGATCCCAGGGCAAATGGTTAGATGCGGAGTGCCGGCGGGCTCTGAGGTTTCCAGAGCAGGTAAATGGGAGGGTGTGTGCATGCTCTCGCACGCTTCTGTATTTTACTATAGAAACAAAAGAGGGGAATGATGATAGTGGATTGAATGTTGTGTCATTAGAATGGCCATTTGGTTTTCAAAGACACCATGAGCTTTGGCTGTGAGGTCCTAGCACATTCCCATTTTTTTTGCCCACGCCTCCAAGCAATGCAAGGACTCCCTGGCAGTAATTTGCATTCCACGATTCGCTGCATCTCATTAATGACCATCTTGTATTCTATACAGATCCACTCTTCGCTCTAGAAAGTTAAATAAATATCGTCTCACCAAGGTCATTGCAGAACTTACACAGAATCCATTCTGCATCTGGAAGATTCTGCCCATCTGCAGTTACAGGAAGCTTGTTTTTCTCCTTTCAGGGTCATGATGACCGGAATTTTGATGCTTGGCAGCCGATGTTCAATGAATGCTCAGTTTCTGTGCCTGCGACCACACAAAGGGGTCATGAATGTGGACAGCTGGTGCCTGCCTTTTCATTTCTGTGTGTGCAGCTCTGCCCTGGAGAATGGGTTTTGGAGCTTCTCATATGGCCTCTTTGCTGTGCTTGGGATCTGCACATGTGAATTGAACAGTGTGTCCTTGAAGGAGCAACTGTACTGGCAGTAATTTGGGGCTTCCTGATGAGCCAGCAGAGAGTGTCATGACAGACACTTTAGGGGAGTGGATGACAGAGACCAGGCTTTCATGGAAAGGTAGCAGGCTCTCCAAGAAACAATTGAGAACAATGCACACTCTTCAGAGTAACACCCTGTACCTTGAACACCAAAGCAGTAGAGGTGGCCCAGCAGCCATACTGGCATTTGATAAGGAGAAAGGGTGAGGATGGTTTAATTTCATGAAGATAAATGTTTTGTTTCAATAAAAGTCAACACTAGGGAACCAGCTTGGTGTGCTCCAACTGCTGAAAGGGCCCTTTTTCCCCTCGGTAGATGAACATTTTTTGTCCGTGTGCTGAAGCTAGAACTCTATTACATATGGCTGGGATGGCCCCTGGATGGAGTCCCTCTAGAGCAAACTTTTTCTATAAAGGGACAGATGGGAAATATTTTAGGCTTGTGGGCCATATGATCCCTGTTGCAACTAAACTCTGCCATTGTAGTATGAAAGCAGTCAAAGACAGTACATAAACGAATAAGCGTGTCTGTTTTCCAATAAAACCTTCTTTACAGTAACAGGTGGCTGCTGGATTTTACCCATGGGCCCTCAGAGCCAAGCTCTGTTAGAGTCACTGTACCAACTTATGCCTCTGTGTGCTGCCACTGAATCCCAGAAACTGCCCATGTGGAGTTATCTCTGAAACACACCTAGAAAGTCACTCTTTAAAGGTTAAAATTTCTACCATTGATGAAAAATTACCCAAAATAAATAAATAAATAAGGCCTGGAATATCTTGAGGCTTAATGTTGTCTTGTCTCAGGAAAATGGTACCAAATTATTTAAAAGAGAAACCTGTGCATTTAACCTTTGTTTCTACTACACAGTAGTAAAGCTGTTTATGAAGTGAGAACTTGGTATATCAAGATAAGCTGATTTGGTCATGTTTACTAAGCTGTGTACACCATGATGCTAGAGACCATCTTCTTGACTAACCATTTGACACCTAGCTCCTAGACAGATACACAATATGTATTTGTTGAATGGATTAAAGAATGGGACGTGCAGATACTAGAGCCTGATATCCGAAAGTCTTTGTTTGGGAAGCAAATTACTATAATATACTTCCAGTGCACAAAACGTGTTGGCCTCCTTATGTGATGCCTTGGGATAGCCATTGGGCAGGGCATCCTTTCATTGTGTTCTGGTGTCCCAGATTTGCTCTGCTTGGGTGCCACAGTCTTGGTGTAAGGGTTGCTGACTGGACCAGGAATGACATCTCAGCTTGTGCAGGATTAAAGCTACCTGGTCTTCACAGATTAAATTCTGCTCCTTTGTGTTCTGAGCACTGTCCTTCTAGGCTAATCAGCTGAACAACCTTAATATAGCTCCTCGCTGGTCTTAATAATAGTCTATCCACTCAGTAAAATGAAGGGGTAGGATGCTTTAAAATACAATTCAGAAATAATCACCAGCCCAGTTTTCAGCGTGCCCTCCAAGTAGTATTGTCATAAAATGAAATCGACACTTTTTTCTTGAAATATATCCAGCATAAAATAGCATTCATGTGGAGCAAATGTGGAGTGACTGCTTATCAAGCTGTGTTATCCCCAAGCCAGTGCAGCTAGGTTAACTTAATTTGAGGAGTTGATCATAATGGGTAACTAATTTCAGTTTGAACAGTAGCATACCCTAATACAATCAGAAATCTTTATCTGCCCAGCAGGGATGGAGATCAAGGATTTGTTTAAATTTTCCACTCTATTTCTGCTGGTAGGTAGATGTTCTTCTTTAGTCTTCCTTGTGTTTTATTTATCCTTTAACTTTCTTTCTGTAGCCTTAGATTTTATATGTGTCCCTTACAAGCTGCATAAAGTTGGAATATTAAAAAATTTCATCTGATTTTGTCTTTTAACTTGAGTGTTTATTCCATTTACATTTAATGTAACTATATATATATATATGTATATATATATGCATAGATTTAAATCTGTCATCTTATTTTTTTGCTTTGTATTCGTCCCAATGATTCTGTGTTCCTTTGTCTGCTGTGGTGAGACTTTTCCCACTCCCATTTATCTGATGCATCCTCTGCCAGCGATGGCCAAGAGAGGGTCTGATGCTCCAGTGTCATCCATTTTCAGTGTTAGCTGATTCGGCAGGTTTCCAGTCTTTTAGTGGTTACCATAGAAAACCATTAACTATCACAGTCTAATGTTAGTCAATACTTTCATTCTCCTCCCTTGGAATACAAAGAATATTTAAACTCCATTTACCCATCCCCCAGCTTATAAGTTTAGATGATATTGTTGTTAATGTGTATTTTAATTTGTCCCACAAGATCATTTTTGCTTGATATAGTCAGTGTTTGTATAGAGCTACCCAAATATTTACTACTTTCTTTCATTCATCTTAGACATGTCTTCTGGCATCTTTTTTTTTTTTTCGTGGTTGATGTACATGCTTTAATATGTCGTTTAGAGTGGGTCTGCTGGCAAGGAACTCTTTATTTTCATTTGCCTCAAAATGTCATTATTTTACTTTTATTCTCAAAAGACATTTCTATCAGTTACTTAATTCTAGGTGGGCAATTATTATCTTTCAGCTCATTAAGAATATAATACCACTGTCTTCTAACTTACATTGTTACTGTTGATAAGTCAGCTTTGCTTTAAGTCTAACTGTAATTCCTTTGAAGGTAATCACTCTTTTAGTCTGGCTATTTTAAAGAATGTATGCATTTTTAGGTGTGCATTTTATTTAATTTTATCCTACTTAGGATTTTTTTTTGACTTTGTGAAACCGTTCACTATTGTCATTTTTCAGTGTAAAATATTCTCAGATATTATCTCCTCAGATGTTGCCTCTGCTTGATACCCTTTGGTAAATACAGGTTAGATCCTCTCACTGGGCCCTCTATATATTTTACTCTCTTTTCTGTATTGACCAACATTTTATCTCTCTGTAGTACACTGTGGATAATTTCTTCTGATTTATCTTCCAGTACCCTAATTCTATCTTTAACTTTGTTGTCTCATGTACTGTTAAACTTGCCCATTGAATTTTAAAATATGATGTTTTTGTTTATCTGTTTTCTTCCAAAAAACTGGCACAAGTAATTCATCTTTTCATCACTGATAAGTCATGACTTTGCTTCGTGCATTATTTCCTTTTTATTTTTATTTTTTGGAAGACAGTGTCTTGAAGTCCTTAATTTTGCCAACCTGTTCACAGACCACCTGAAATTACAAATTACCACTTTTAAGACACCAAGTGTTTTCTTATGGTAAGGCCTCTGTAAACAGACATCATCCCTGTCTTCACTACAGGGTGGGATAGTTAAGCCAAGAAACTATCAGCAATAATTCAGTGTGAACCCATGGTGCAATGGGAGAACAAAAGGAGGAATCACTTCTCGGTGATGTCAGGTAAGGCTCTCTGGTGGCATGATAGGTGGACGATAGATGAGATAGTTTGGTAGAACATGTCCTAAGAGAATAAGGAAAGACTGAGACCTGCGAATTCAGGGAAACAAAGAATTTATAGATAAAGCAAAAGAGCCATTGGATAACACCTTTAGGGGATTATACCAGAGGTCAGCAGACTATGGCCTACAGGCCAAATCCAGGCAACTGCCTGTTTTTATAAATAAATTTTTATTGAAACAAAGCCATGCCCATTTGTTTACTTATTATCTATGGAAGAGTTGTCATTGCAGCAGAGACTGTATGACCCACAAAGCTGAAAATATTTACTATCTGTCCTTTCACAGAAAACATTCGGCAACCCCTGAACTACCAGATGAGCAAAGTTTTGCTTGCTTCTTTTTAATTGTACAGAAGAGCATGTTTTAGGACAATATGATGGGAGGAGTAGAAAGGAAGAGACTGAAAGTCATAGTAGGAGAGTGACTAATTGATGAGGATGGTTCTCTAGGAGATGGAATCCAGAAGACTGGTGGAAAGATTAGCTTTCAAGAAGTTAGGACTTATTCTGAGTCACTAGACAGACAAGAAAGAAGAGAGGCTACATAAATCTACCAAGAAATTTGAATTGAGAAGGACCAATGTTCCAGAGATCCTTTTCTCTTTGTAATGTAAAATATTCAGAAAGTTGAAAAAAAAACCCTGCCATTTGAAATAGTGAGGCTTTATGAGTTCTTTCCCCCATCTCTTTCGTCTTTGTATCCAACTTCCTTTAATTTCCTGAGAGGTGGATAGATTCATTTTTTTTGTATAATTCCTCCTGACTTGGGCCTTCCACAGTTTTGGTTTCTGTTTTTTCTTCTGAATGGAGCTGACACACCTATTCCCCATGAATTTTTCAAAATTCCCTAATCTTCAAGAGTTCAAATAGTTTCCCCAAAATTAATATAATGCATCGAGGTGGTTTATATAACAAAAGACATTAAAGTCTATTACACTGAAGTTAATATTTCTATAATGTTGATGTTAAATATTAATATTAAACTAGAAAACAAAAATCAGGACCAAGCAATGGAAAGCCTCTATAAATATTGTATCTATAACTGATGTTAAAGCTACTCTGGAGTTCAGATTTAGCAAATATTTCTGGAATCCCGGGCAAAAAATCAAGACATTAAAATTTACATAACTTTCATTACCAGAAAGCTGAAGGTGTTTATTCAATCAAATAATTAATGAATGCCTTCTATTAATTAAACCTGTTGCTGTGAGTCAATTCCGACTCATAGTGACCCTATAGGACAGGGTAGAACTGCCCCATAGAGTTTCCAAGGAGCAGCTGGTGGATTCGAACTGCTGATCTTTCTGTTAGCAGCGGAGCTCTTAACCACTAGGCCACCAGGGCTCCTTCTATTAATTAGGCATGGAAAAATGAATAAATGTAAGACACTTATTTTAATATAATTTATTTTATTTTTGTTGTTGTTGAGAATATACACAGCAGAACATATACGGATTCAACAATTTCTACATGTACAATTCAGTGACATTAATTACATTCTTCGAGTTGTGCAACCGTTCTCACTGTCCTTTTCCAAATTGTTCCTCCCCCATTGACATGAACTCACTGTCCCCTAAATTCCTGTCTAATATTTTGAGTTGCTGTTGTCACTTTGATCCCATATAGATAGATAGTTCTTAAAAGAGCATAATGCTCAAGACAAACCTTTTTTTTACTAGTAAAGCTAGACTATTGTTAGGTTTTAAGAAGACAGTCTTTAAGGAGCACAGAATCAAGGAAACAACTGAGTCAATTCTAACACGGGTAGTCAAGGCAGTGACAGAAGAGAACTCAAGGTGCCTTGGAAACACAGCAGATGGGTGTTTAACCCAACTTGGAGTTATCAGGCAGGCTTCCTGGAGGAGGAGGTGGCCTGTGGTGACTTAAGAATCACCTGGGGATCTTGTCAAAAACATACATATCCATGCTCCTCCTCCCAGAGCTCCTAAATCAGATTCAGAAGTGGGGCTGAGGATTCTGTACAAGTGGTCTCTGCACCCCACTCTGAGCAACCAGGCTGTGGAGGATATGTAGAAACGATCCAGCGATCCAGCAATCCTCAAAATTATCTCCCATTGAGATGCTCAGAGTATGAAAATCTCCATTTCAAATGAGCCTCTAGTTGCTTTGGGAAAATCGGAGGTTATGAACATTGAGTGCTTATGGTTTATGTATGTTTTTATGACTTCTTTTTTATTTTTATTTTTTAACTTGATAATAGACCTGTTAGACCTATGTGTCTCTCCCTCCTGCATGTGGCAGCGGTCCACTTCCGAGACAAGTGACTGGGGGACAGCCTGATTAAAGTGGGACTCTAATTAGTGGCACAGCTACCACTGCAAAAGTGGAGGCATCTGCTACAGTTGCTAAATATAATTGCTACAGAAAAGTTTATAAATATTCATTTAAATGTATTTCTCAAAGGCTCATGTTTGGAACCACAGCTGCTGGGTTGCCTAAAGAAACATAAATGCACCACAATTAGCGCTCTCTTAAAGGATGAAAAAAAAGCTTTATCTTTATCTTTAATGTGCAGACATTTGAGTAAATACCATAGATCAGCGTTTTCTATAGCTAACATTTTGCATGTCATATTTATTAGATGGTGTTACTACTTATACTTTATACTTTAGAAATTTGGTAGTCTCTCTGATTATGGCTTTCTCGGTTTAACAGTTATAAATTTAACTTGGGCCGAGTGACTAATACATTATTTAATGTCTTGTGTGATTAAGTTTTGAGTTTGCTTGCCAGAAAATTTGGCTATAGACTGTTACAGTGAATCTCATTTTTTTTTCCAAAGAGAAATCTGGAAAAACTATTTCATTTAAAAAAAAAATTTCACACAAATGGATTTTTTTTTTGGTGGGGAGCAAAAAGTATTGGGGGTTAATTCTCCATTTTGCTGTCTTGAGATGCATGTAGTAATAATTGTTTGTTGACCACTTGCACCTCAGTATGTCTCCAGATAAGAATTAAAAGATGGTATTCCCCAGACAGTCTTAGATCATCTCTTATATTGTGTTTGGTGGGTTTGTGAGAGGGGGCAGAGCAAAGGCCACAAGGCAGTGGCCAGCCTTGGACAGCCAGCTGGTGGTGAGAATAAGTGTGCAGATTCTCAAGGGAAAAGTAGGCAAGAAAGATGAATAACCTTCTTACCAAAGCCAAGTCAACAAAACCAAACGCCATTGCTGTCGAGTGAATTCCGACTCATAGTGACCCTATAGGACAGAGTAGAACTGTCTCACAGGGTTTCCAAGGCTGTAAATCTTTCAAGGAGCAGGCTGCCACATCTTTCTCCTGCGGAGCAGCTGGTGGGGTTGGAACCATCAACCTTTTGGTTAGCAGATGAGCGCTTAACCACTGCGCCATCAAGGCTCCTTGCCAAAGGTCCAAGCAAGGCAAACGGTTCAATTCATGATGGAAAGACGGGAATGAGAACAAAATGTTGTCGTGTGTGCTGGATGCTGATATAAGATTGGGCCAAAGAAAATTTGTGCCTGTGGAGGCCCTGGGGTCATTTTTTTGTCCCCCAGGAGACATGTGGCAATGCTCAAAGACACTTTTGGTTGTCATAGCTGGGGGGTGCTACTGGCATCTAGTGGGTGGAGGCCATGGATGCTGCTGAACGTCCTTGGCCACAAAGAGTGATCCAGCCCCAAATGTCTGTCCGTCGCTCCTGAAGTGCGGCAAAGATAGTGTTGGAGGTAAGTACAGATCTCAGATGACGTTTGTTAGGTTTAGTAAACTGGGTGAATTGTTCCAATTTGTGTTCATTTCCAGATTTCTTAAAGAACAACACCTTAGATGCTAATTACATGCTCTAAATCCTGGAGAGAAATATGAAATTAAAAATCCTCTCAACCATTGTGAGTTGGAAGATGATGTAACCATAACGGCTTTTATTAAACTCAGCTGAAAACCTCATTATAGTATTTATTTTTTAGCAAACATAATAAATTTTGTTTACGCTTTGCACATTTCCCTTTTCTTCTTGAGATTTTAGATTCACTTCTGAAATGTACTCCTTCAAAAGAGTCTTCAAGTAAATTGTTTGCTAACCACTTTGTGCTGTGCTTGTTTTTAGCATTACAGAAAGTCCCCTAAAACTCCTCTCTCGCTGGCCTTCTTCTCTTTTACATTACAAAGGTTGGTTTAAAGGCAGGCAGTAGCGCCTTGGATGCACTGATCACACTGGTTTAGAAGTAAAATCTTTTATAGTCACAGTAGCATGCACAGCTTAGCATTTTTTAATGTTACTAAAATCGTTAAAATTTATATTCGATGAAGAATGTTTCGTTCTGAATTAATGAACTTCCTATTGCCATTTTAAGCCCTGAATATGGAAGCCATTGAAATTTTAAGGTCCTTGATGACTGCATAAATCGGATTTCAAGTAAATGACAGAGACAGATATGCTGTCTTGTTGTCGCTGTTAAGAAGCATATTTCCTTTATTCTGTTTTGTTCTACTAACAATATAGGGAAGAGTGTCAAGAAAGTTTAGGTGAAGTGACAGACAACTTGAAAGTTATTTTTATGTATCTTTTGACTGTCTTTTCGGGAAAAGTCTGAGTTGTTTGGGATGAGAATGCAACGATTCTGTTTGTTCAGTTGACTTACCAAATATTGATGTAAATTTCCGCAAAGCATAAACCATTCCCAGTCAAAGCAGAGGCAAAAATGAGAAATGGATTTCATCTCACCGGCTTGACCCTAACTAATTGGTAGTGGTTGCCTTAGAGTCTTAGAGGTTGAGAAGACTTCTGATTGATTAGCAATGTCTGTCATGGCCTAAGAAATAAGAGCATTGGCACACTAGGCCCTCCTGTGCCCTTTAGAGCCTTCTAGAGCAATGGACTTCAAAGCTGAGTTGATCCAGTGTAGGGCTTTTTATCTTGAAAAAAAAAGAACAAAAATGAAACTTTTCTAACATACGTTAAAAATTCAAATTTCCACAATATTAAATTTCTGTAAGAACGCAGAAGCTTTATTGTTTGTTTCATGATTTGAGGAACGTCTGGTCTGTAAGTTAGACAAATGTTCCAAACAGCAGCAGTACACAGATACGGAGGGACAAGGACGCTATACTGGGCAAATTTCAGATTGGCTGGCAGGCATTTTCTTTCCTTATTTGGGATAAAGGGGAAATTTTGAACTAGGTTAAACTGACTAGGCAAGTTTTAATTGGTTATCTTAGGTTTCCGTTTCCTGGAGGATCAATTGATTGACTTAGGTCTTGGCTCCTGGGAAGTTTAGGTATTTGCAAGAAATAGAAACTTAGTTTGGCTTCAATTTGTTGACGTGGGGCTTAGCATAAGTGATTCCATTTTGGGCCTAATATAGTCAGGTTAGCACATACAGATTGATGTTGGAAGGCTCATTTTACTTCTGTGTCATATGTTGACATGTCACATTTGGTCATGTATCCTGAAGGAAGTGAGCATGCTTTATAACATGGAGGGATTGTCACTCTTATTTTTATTATTATTTGCTCTCAGTGTTCTGCAGCATGTTGTTATTTACATCCCGTAGGACGTCAGTATTGTGCTTAGTTTAATTAAAACATACCTTCTAAATAGTGGAATCTTTACTTTGTAATGAGATGGGACATGTAAACGAGAATCTTTTTATTTATGCTGAGGCTTATTGACTATATCATGACAAAAATTCTTCTTAAAAGAGTTGTCGAAATTAAAGACGTTACCTTTTATTTTACGACAATTCTTCTCTGATGTGACAAGCAGGTGTTAGTAATATACTATCTAGCAGATAATTTTGAAACGATAAACATATTTTATCCGTTATTCCAGTATAACATTTTAAACGATCAACAGTTAGCTGCTCTTCAAGAGAAACATGTTTCAAAATTCTGGACCATTTTGAAAATGGACGTTTGCCAGTGTTTCCATTGTTATGTATTCTGTAACTGAACATGATGGGTGGTACCTAGCAAATCTCTCATAGCTACATGCTGAAAGTCCTTGGAAATAGAACTTGTTTAACAGTCTTCCAGATTTACGGTTTCAGCGGGTTCTAAACTCATGTATTAAAAATATGAGAAAGTAACACATTCCAGTTCGTTTCCAGGACAACTGATCGTTGCTGGGGAAGATGGGTATTTTCTGTCAGAGGTTCAACGGAAATTATGGCTTGGTTGTTGGACGAGGGTTGAAAACTGGCATTCATGGGTTGGAAAATTAGCCAGTCAACCTTTAGGTCAGCATATCTCTGTCAGGCCTTTCTTTCAGTCTGAGAGCCGTTGATGCAGGCATTGCCATGAACTTGGTGCCAGACCTTCAGATTGCTGTATCACAGAGTATGAAACCAAGCTTTTCCAAGTTAAGTGAGCATATTAAAACAGATTGCTCTCTGTAAAAATATATTAGTAGGAATGTTTCCCCAGGAGGAAATTCTATGCTCTAAATAATAAAACATGTAGTTAAGGATATGTTCATTGCATCCATTTAAGATTTTTTGGTTTTTGCTCTTCTATACTATACATAATATATTAGTACAGTAGTACGGATAAATAATTTAGCATAGTCTAGGTCAAGGATCCACAAACTAGGGATTGTGGGCCACATCTGGTCCCTTACCTCTTTGTTTACATATTGTCAGTGGCTGCTCTGTGCTGCAATGGCAGAGTTGTCATTGTGACAGAACCCGTATGGCCCACAAATCCTAAAATATTTACTATCTGACCTTTACAGACAAAGTTTGCTGACCCCTGGTCAAGGTTAATAATGCAACAATTGAAAAGAGATGGCTTGCGCTGTCATTTCTGGTGGCAGTGGTGGTGTTAGCCGCCATCAAGTCGACTCTGACTCATGACTACTCCATGTATAACAAATCCATCATGGCCCACCCAGTCTTGTGCCATTCTCACAATCGCCAAAATGCTTGAGTCCATCGTTTCGGCTGTTGTGTCAATCTGTCTCATCAAGGATCTCTCTCATCCTCGCTGGCCCTCTACTTCACCAAACATGATGTCCTCCTCCATTGATTGATCCCTCCTGATGACGTGTCCAAAGCAAGTGAGTTGGGCAGTGTTCTGTTGTGATCCATAGGATTTTCACTGGCTGATTATTAGAAGTAGGTCTCCAGGTCCTTCTTCCTAGTCTGTCTTAGTCTGGAAGCTCTGCTGAAACCTGTCCACTATGAGTGACCCTGCTGGTATTTGAAATACTGGTGGCTTAGCTTCTAACATCACAGCAACATGCAAGCCACCACAGTATGACAAAGTGACAGATGGGGAGTGGGTCATTCTTGTAGGTAATATTTTTCCGGATGCTTTATAGCACAGGTTCTCAAATGCAGTCGCACATTGGAATGGTCTGCAGAGTTTTAAAAATAATAATGATGCCAGGGGCCCACACCAAGGATTCTGATATAATTTTGGGGCCTGGACACCAGGATATTTAAAAGGTCCTCAGAGGATTCCGATGTGCAGCCAAATATGAGGACTCCCACCTTATGGAGCTGGCCACTCCCTTGTGGGAGGAACCGTTTCTCTCACGGGGGGATTGCAGGAGACTTTGTTGCCTGGATGCTGTGGCGAAATAATGCTTGGGATGGGCTGTTCCCAGATTTAGTGGAAAGAGCATAGGCTTGGGAATGGGAATCCATCATCAAACTTTCAACTTCCTTAAATTTCCTTCAGGCTGGGCAGGAAGAAATGAGATCCCTCCCGCACAATTGCATGGAGTCTCCAGACGTAGGTGAAACGCAAAACCAATTGCTTCTATTGTCTGTGTTTCCAGTGTGCTGCTTTGCTCTCTTGAGCTTATTTTTATCACTGAACAATGAAAATCTACTGGCAACGCTTTCGGTACTTATCTTCCATTCAAATGTCAATGGAAGATGATCTGAAGTTCTAGAAGTTTGACCATGGTGGATTTCTTTTCCTGCGTGTTTAGGATCTAAGGATTATTTCAGCAATAATCCTGTTTCTGAAAGGCTGCCACATAATGTTATTTTGCCACTCTGTGCACGGCTGTCGTTGTAAACACTGTTTATGGAACCTTTATCAGCAGTTGCCTCTGGAATTTATAAAGCACTTAGTATAATTTGCTGGGAAACCACGGGTGTTTTTTTAGATTAATAGAGTCGGCGCATATGGAGTATTCGGGAGATAGCAGTTTACATCCTATAAAGTGGCTTGCAAGTCCAAAGCACTTTTATCTTCACCATTTAAAATGATTGATTAGTTAATTCACACGGTCAGGTACTGTTCTTCTTATTTTATAAATGGGGGAAATGAGGCAAAAAGAGGACAGGGACTTCTTGAAGGCCACGCAGCCGGGCTGGGGCCCATTGAGAACTGAAACTCCAAGTTCCTAACTCCCCAAGCTGAGTTTTCTGGTCACAGACTTGCCTCCACCACACCGCAATGACTGCGCAGATGTGTCCTCAGTGTTCCTTGGTCTGTGTCCTCCCTGAATGCAAAGTGCCCCCAGCAGGTGTCATTGTCGTTGGGTGCCATTGAGTCGATTCCAACTCCCAGTGGCCCCATGTTACAGAATAGAACTGCCCCTTAGGGTTTTTTTGGCTGTAATCTTTATGGAAGAAGCTCAGGTCATGCAATAACAGGTGAAGTGCTCAGTTGCTGTCTTAGCCTAGGTTCTCTAGAGGAGCAAAACCAGTGAAGTGTATATAGATATATAGAGAGAGACTTATGCAATTGTGAGGAAATGGCTCACGCAATTGTGGGGGCTAGCAAGACCCAAATCTGTGGGTCAGGCTGACGACCTCTGCTGGCCCATGTTGTTGCAGGGGCTGACGAACCCAAAATCTGTAGGTCAGGCACAGGCTAGAGGCCTCTGCTGCCTTATGTGCCAAGAATGTCCCAAGAACTGCAGGGGAGAGAGAAAGAGAGAGGCAGGCCACACCCCCAAGGAAACGCCCCTTCCAAATGATTGGCTACTCACATCAGGTCACAAAATGGTGACTACGTAGTGTCTGCCAAACCACTGGGAATCATAGCCTAGCCAAGTTGACACATGACATTAACCATCACAGCTGCTAACCAAAAGGCTGGAGGTTTGAACCCATCCAGTGGCTCAGCGGGAAAAAGACTTGGCAATTTGCTTTCCCAGCAATTGCTTGTAGTAAAACCCAGGACCAAATAGCTGCTCCTTCCTTCAGGAAAACGTCTTCTGACTTTATTATTATCTTTTCCTTGAGATGATATAAATGCAGATGGGTCCATTGAGAAAGAGACGTTTGCTTTTTAACATTAAACCAGGACTCAGGTAGCCGGTGTCATGCACAGAGCAATTAGGAGTTAATTTCAGTGGTGTTCTATAGGGAGAAGTAGTGATGGGCGGTATGCTTTCTAAATGGCATGAGTTAGCATGTGGCTGTGTTGTTTATTTAATTTAGGAGGCTTTTTAAAGAGGCGCTGTCAAACCTTGACTAATCAGAAGATGAGTAAAACAGAAACTTATGCAACTCAACCAACTGGAAAGAATAGCAAAAACTTTGGGAAAAAATCGCTGTTAGGAGATTATTAAAAATGTTAATTCCCAGGCAAAGTACCGACAGCCAGTCTCTTCCTGTACAATGTAATCATGTTTAATATTCATGACATTGACCCTGAGGCAAAGCAAGGCATTCAATTATCAAACGAAGATTCACTTCTCTCTGTATACTTTCTAAAGGCAGCCGAATAAATTTTTTAAATGGTGGAAAATATTCCATAACCATGGCTAAGCTATGTGTATTCACCAAGAATTCCAATTAATTGAGTTTACTGTTTTGATGCTTTAAATATATGGAGTCTTTGCTTGAGAGAACAAATGTGTCCAGCAGCATTTATACTGGAGGGCAAACCTTTTATAAAATGAGATCTTTTACCCACTATCATAAGATGGCCATGTAGGGAGATATCTGCATAAAGAAATGAATTGTGCAGTTTAGAAATTATAAAGGTAATCGAAGCATAAATTTATGTTAATTATGATTTCATTATTAACTAATCTCTGCCCTCATGAGACTTACGATCTAGTTGGGGGGGTCCGACAGAAACCAGACAATCAAATAAGTAAGTACAGACGTGATTAGTGCTGTAAGCAAGGAACAAGCCATCCCTAAGCTTAGGCCGACTAGCCACACTTGCATATTTTCAATCACTAAGGAAACAGTGAGCTCAAACGATCCAGACGGTTTATTACTCACAGCACAGCTCACATCAACTTCCTTTGACCCCTGTGTTCCAAGGGGCCAATGTGGAGGAGGGTCCATCCAGGTGGATCCTGAGCATACAGTGATTTTGTCTCACACCGGGGGAATGCTGACCCTAGGAAGCACCTAATCTTATAAGCAAACTGCTGGCAAATGTGCCCTTCCTCGCCTCGAGAGAGAGATTTATCTTGATTAGCCTGGAGTGTAAGCATATCTTCTCTAGGTAGGTGAGAGAGACTTTCCTATGCTCCTATGTTTCCTATACTCTCCTGGTCAGGAAACACATCTGTTACTGAGGGCTGTACTATCTCTAGCTTCCAAGGTTGTTTGCTATTCTAACATCTTTGGACAAAGTTAGCAGTGCCCTTGGCTCAGAGCACATTCATAAACACCTGAATTATCTTCCAACAACAAAATGCTGTGATATGATATAAAGTAACTAAAGGGTGTTGGGGGAATGGGGAGCTGAACTCAGAGCTGACACATGAAGAGGGAGGGGGAAGCAGGGCCTAGTCGAGGAGTAACTGAGGAAGAATGTTTCAGAGTGAGGGTCCCTTGAGTTGGGCAGTGTGCTTGGTGTATTCAAGGGACAGCAAGAAGAGCAGTGTGGTGGGAGCCTCATGGACAAGAAGGAGGGTTGGCAACCTTGGGGAAGGGTACAGGAATCAGGTCATTCAGGCTCTTGTGGGCCGTGGTTTGAGTTGGGGGTTTATCAGAAGCCCACACGGGACCGTAAGCACATGAGTGACCTATGTCAATGTATTTTCAAATTACAGGTTAGGACTAGGTATGCACACAGAATACACCAGTTGCCATCAAGTCAGTTCTGATTCATGATGACCCCATGTGTGTCAGAGAAGAACTGTGCTACGTAGGGTTTTCATTGGCTGATTTTTCAGGAGTAGATTACCAGGACTTTCTTCTGAGGTGCCTCTTGGTGGACTTGAACCTCTCACCTTTCAGTTAGTAGACAAGCACATTAACAATTTGCACCACACTATGTAAATCAGTTTAGTTGATCAAAATCGGCATTGTTTAATAATGAATTAGAATAGGAATGAAAATTTCTAAGTGCCTTATGTATATAGTGGAGTGAACATTCGTTCATGAAACGTTTTCATAAATACTAAGTTGCACATTTTTTCCTATTTTAAAATCTCTTCTAGAATCAGGGTGGGTCTTTGGCACCTAAAATTCGATGAAATATGGTATAAGTGTGTAAAGTGGGTTGCTTATGCGATATTTATTTCTATCTATGGGTCACAGTCAATATTTTACCTCCCGAGGCCTAGTTAATGGTAGCAAGGTGGGGCAACCTGGGGGAAGTGGACTGCCATCTTGGATTGGGTGGGACCATTCAGAGGAGGCAAAAGTAGTCTTGAGCTCTGGAAGCAAATACAATTGATATACTGGCCAACTATGTTAGATAAGTCTGATGAAGCCATCAGACTCAGTCATTGACAACCAAAGGTAATGGGGTGGAGAGGGTGCCCAATGGACAGAGGGAACCAGGGAGCTGACAAGGTTTGGGACTCTTCACAACTCTGCAAAGCCTTGGCCTCCAGAGGCATGTGAGTACCAGGATGGTTACTAAGGTGAGGTCTGCAGTAGAGAAGAGCCCCCTTACAAAGTGTGGGGAGACCAGCCTGTTGACACTGGGGAGCCAGGCTCTGAAGGAGGGGGCTGTCCTTTACTGGAGTCTGCTGTTTGACCACTTCTCAGCCAGGCCCACCATTTTGCTTTCTCTT
This sequence comes from Trichechus manatus latirostris, assembly GCF_000243295.1. Taxonomy (NCBI): domain Eukaryota; kingdom Metazoa; phylum Chordata; class Mammalia; order Sirenia; family Trichechidae; genus Trichechus; species Trichechus manatus. The sequence goes on along the minus strand of NW_004444098.1, from coordinate 4,015,285 downwards.
TTCATCATAGTCTTAATTACCTCTACAAAGGAGCCACTTCTGAGGAATATGCTCAAGGAGAGAAGTCACCTGGCTCTGCTTTGGGGTCTAAGGTGGGGGAACTGTGTCTCTGGGACTAAGTGGAAGCCAGGCTAAGGCCCTTTTGGCAACAAGGGCCACTGGAGTCCCAAAGTGTTGAGTGGGGCTTGCTTAAATCCCTTTTCTATAGATATGAGTTAAATTCTTTTTAGAATAAGGTTGGGCTTCTGGGTGGGGACCAGTTGGTACAAGGAAGAGGAGGGATGTCCTGGATGGGATCCTGGTGTGGCTTATACCATCTCATCTTTTCAGGCAATAAAAATAATTGGTGCATGGGCATAGTTGGGTAGGCTGAGCAAACAAACAGATGGAAGGCAAAAGAGTCTGCATGCCATGCCTTCGAAGTTACAGCTCCATACCCCGTTCCCTCTCCAAATTTGCACTGGCAAAACCCTCTCTCCATTTCCCTGCAGAGACAGGACAAGGGGACCAAGAACTCTCTTTTCAGTATCGAGGCTGAGTGTGAGCCCCAGTTTTGCTAACCCCATCCCTTCAGCTTTATAATGTATACCTCAAATTGTACGTATAACCTTTTGCCAAGGAACTGATTTTAGTCATAACATTTCATTTGCCAGCACACACTCCACAATCTGCCCTTTATTAATTGTCAGCAGATTAAGACTAAAATTAATCAAATCGCTGAAGGCTGCCCAAGAGCAGTGAATTAGGGTGTGATAATTTGTTCTTCAGCTGATTCTTTATTCAAACCATAGCTTCTGCCCTTATACGTGGGCTTTTCAACATCACACAGCATTTCTTGAGCTTGACAAAGGGACACATTTTGCTTATGGTTATTCATTGTTCTTAAGGATAACTGTTTGGACTTTTAAAAACCATTTTAATGCATTATGAAGACAATTCCTGCCAGTTAACTAAAAAGCAGATTGAGAATAAACACATTACAGGGGACATGCTCCTAATTTTCTTGTTATTTTGGTTTAACTATAACAAATTGTGTGCTTTATGTTCTCAAATATTAAGTCCTCAGATTATTTCACTTCTTTTTACTGACCTGAGACTATATTCATAAATATATATGTTGATGCATCCAAGTGTATTACCTTTGCTTTAGTCAATATATTTAGAAAGCAATTGCTATTATGTTGGCTGTGGATTTTTTTTTTTTTTAATAATAGACTTCTACCAAGTACAAGCTGGTGTTTTATATTCTTTTAATTTTTGTATGGCAAGAAAAGTTCTACCAATTCAGTAAAATTCTGTGAGGACAGAAAACAATTTTGTTTGATGTGTTATCAAAGCTGTAAGCTCTTTAATGTAATCTCTATTGGGTTTGCTTTTATTTCTATGTTTCCCTCACCCAAAGCAGAGATTAAAATATGCCAGAAGAGGAAAGAATTTTAAATAAATCCAATCTGTTTTCCTTTTCCGATTCTTGAAAAATATTATTTGTTGTGAAATAGTATATGAAGCAATTTCATATACTATTTTATATTTTTTATATTGAACTCATGTATAATATACCTTTTGTTAAAAAAAATGTTGTTGAATGAATACTGAAGACATATAGTCTAAATTTTCTAATTCTTGGGGATTGAAGTCTATCTAAGCTGATAAACTCAATTTCACTGAGAGACAGTTTTACCTTTGAAGAATAATTTAGACCAGTGCTTCTCTATCTTTAATGAGCAGAGGACTCTCCTGGGGATCTTCTTAAATGTAGATTATGATTCAGCAGGTTTGAGGTGGCCCCTGAGATTCTGCATTCTAACCAGCCCCAGAGGATGCTGATTCTCTTAGTGTGTGGACTGTTCTTTGAATAACAAGGGTTTGCAGGGGTTGGCAAACTACTGTTGGGCCAAATCCAGCCCGCAGCCTGTTTTTGTAAATAAAGTTTTGTTGAACCAGCCACACATATTCATTTATATAGTGTCTGTGGCTGCTTTCCTGCTACAATGCCAGAGCTCAGTAACTCAGACAGAGAGACCTTATGGCCGACAAAGCTGAAAATATTTACTATCTAATTTACCATTTTTTAGAGACAAGTTTGCTGACCCTTGGATTAGAGGAAGATGATAAAGAAACCCTGGTGGTGTAGTGGTTAGGAGCTACAGCTGCTAACCAAAAGATTGGCAGTTGGAATCCACCAGGTGCCCCTTGGAAACCCTAGGGGGCAGTTTGGTTTTGGTTTAAAGATAGTGTGAGGAGCCCTGGTGGTGCAATGGTTAAATGCTCAGCTGCTAACCGAAAGGTCAGAGGTTCAAACACACCATCTGCTCCAAGGGAGAAAAGATCTGGCAGTCTGTTCCCGTAAAGATTACAGCCTAGGAAACCTTATGGGGAAGTTCTGTTCTGTCCTATGGGTTGTCATGAGTCAGAATCGACTTGATGGCACACAACAACGACACAGATAGTCTGAAAATGTACTTAGGTTGGTTGTTGCCTACTTCACATCTTAATTACTACAGCTGTGCTTTACTTAAAATACGCATTTCATATTTTGTTCCGAAGGGTTTTATTTGTAATTTATTTATATGGTAACATGTAATTAGTATTTATTATGAGGAAGTCATTAACAATATCTAATCATAATAAAATGAATTAATATTTCATTAAATGAAGGACTATTATTCCTTAGAAATTAACATTTTCCTGCCCGATTTAGATGTTTTTGTTTATATCACTTCAGATTCAAGAGACACGACAATCCCAGTGCAGTAACACAGAACTTTCAACATTAGGGACTAATTTCCATGAATCCAATAACTACCCCAATAATTCTGATTATCAAGGAAAAAAAGCCTCCCCATTTGAGCACTACTGAGTTACAGGGATTCTGACAAATCAGTGCCTCTTCAGGTGAGCTCAGGGCAACCAGAGGCCCGGACACTGGCCTCCAGCCTTAAGCGTTTTCTCTGTTCATTCCAGGGGGAGGGAATAGGAATATTCCTTTACACGTACGTCATGAAGTGGAAAGTTCGAGAATCACAGCACTCCTGTCCTGCTTCTCCAGGCTGTGTCCTCACATCCGTTCATCCTTCACTCAACACTGTTGCCCTCACCCAGCTGCTTACCTGCTCTCTCTCCTGTTCTTTCTTAATAAAAACAAAAAAACCAAACCCGATGCTGTTGAGTCGATTCCGACTCTTAGTGACCCTATAGAACAGAGTAGAACTGTCCCATAAGGTTTCCAAGGAGAGCCTGGTGGATTTGAACTGCCGACCTTTTGGTTAACAGCTGAGCTCTTTAACCACTGCACCACCAGGAGCCCTGGTTGCCCAGTGGTTAATCACTTGGCTGCTAACTGAAAAGTCAGTGGTTCAAACCCACCAGCTGCTCTGTGGGAGAAAGATGTGGCAGTCTGCTTCCGTAAAGATTATTGCTCTTAACCACTGCGCCACCAGGGCTCCGTTCTTTCTTAATAGCAGTTCTCCTTCTTTGTTCTTCTTTATTTTCACTCAAAAGTATCTCAGGTGGGCAAAGCAATAAACATGTATTCTCAACCTGGCATTTGGAACTGAAGTCTCTATTACAATATCCTCTAAAGTAATATACTGGGGCTTGGGAAACTAATTGACTTTCATAGTTTAAGAATCTTCTTTCAAATTAGAATTTTGTCAGTGCTTAGGTGTCATGATCTGGTGCATGGTATATTTTTAAAAATCATCACCAAATCACTTAATTTCTGTAGTTGATTCTCATGACTGGCTCATCATGTCAGAAATAGCAATCTGACTGTCCTTGGTGAGGAGGAGAACTGGCATTTGCTCATTTTTGTCTGAGTAATGATGGCCCTCAAAAGTCTTCCCAATCTGATCCAACCTAATTCATTTACTCTTGTAGGAAAAAAAATTGCTTTATATTATGCAGTGATTAAAATAATTAAGTTTTCAAATATTGAAACTTTATTTTCCATTTGGTTATTTCCTGAACTTGTGCTATGTGAACTTGCAGTTTATTCAATTGACTGTAATATCAGTGGCCAGAGGGAGTAAGTCTGGGTCATTCAGAGAATTGACTCTGTAATCTACCTCTTGAGATGAAAATACTGCATAGCAGATCTGATTTACGGTTTCCTTTGAATATTTCATCATTTTCCAAAGAGAAAGTAAAGATTACGTCTAGCCCCGCGTTCCTGCTAGTACATATCGTGCCTTTGTGAATATCATGGATCACTTACAAAATTGAACCCATTTCTCTATCTTTACCTTTATCCATGTCCTCTGCACTGTAACTTTTCAGGCCCTCCCATCAAGAGTTTGAGTCCATTTCTCCTCCCCTTGAATCTGGGATGGCCTCGTGACTTGCTTTGGCCCTTGGAATACAAGGGATGTGATCATGTGCCCATTCTCAGCCTAGCACTCAAGAGGTCATGAATACTCTGCTCTCTTTGTCTTGGAACACTGCGCAGCCCCATGAGAACAAGCCAGGGCTAGACTGCTGGAAGATGGTAGAACACACGAGATAGAGAAGAACCATCCCAGCTGAGGCCATGCTAGATCTGCCAGTCGCAGCCAACCCAGCATTTGACTGTAGATGCATGCTGAGCCCTACTGAGACTGAAACAGCCCAGCTGAACTCTGTCCAATTACCAACCTGCAGAATTGTTAACTAAGTAAAGCGATGTAATACATAGTTGTTATTTTAAGTTGCTGAATTTTAGGATGATTTGTTATACAGCAAAAACTAACTAATGTGGTGAGAATTGGAGAAATGTATCCCCTCTGAGTGAAAGACAGATAATGGCACCCTTTCTTCTGGCCCAGAGTGCACACCCTACTCCTTCCCTTGGGTGTCTTTATGCAAGGCTCCGGTAGTCACAATTGGAAGCAGCAGCCATGACATCTAGAGGCAGGTGCTGCGTTCCACTCTAGGCACAGCCATTTGGAAGCTGTGTGACCTTCAGGAGGGTACCTCATCTAAGCCTCTGTATTGCTTTCCCTGGTTCGGATATTTGAAAGGACTCACTAAGACTCTACAGAATATACTCATGTGAGGCTTTTATTTAAAGACAAAGGATATGGTACAGCTAGAGAAAGAGAAAGTGAGCAAGCATCCCGAGTCTGAGAGCCATTGCAACGACCCGAACTCTCCAGGGCCCATTTGTTTGAGCACACTGGGCCAGGCTGAGTCACTGGCTTGCTGGTCAAGATCACCAAGATCTCCAAGGAGTCTTGGCTTGGGGAAAGGTCAGAAAAACTCTCAGTGTGGGGCTTTTCTAAGTCTCCTTGGTCCTAATCAAGACAGGCTTGTCAAACTGGTTAGACTAGCAAACCATCTCAAAAAAGAAACTCTTGGTGGCGGGAAGAGATAGCCAGGCGAGTTTCTAAACATAAAAAGACATCATAAATCCCCCTGCCCTTATCTTGGCCAGGAGTCCAAAAACAGACATCAGGGTTTCCTCAGACTGTGAACTTTAATGAGGTTTCACATCTGAATTAGGTCGCAGACACAGAAAACCAGTGATTTATCCACTGGTTTCCCCAGGAATCGTCTTTAGAACTTGAATAATTGGGAGACACATAAAAGGAATTTTTGAAACTTGAATACATGTAGAAGCATCCTCAACTGCAAGGCCGCTTGAATTAGAAGCAACAATGAAACCCTTCGGACTTAGTTATCCTTTTCAAAATACATTAATTTTTTTTTAAATACAATGAACTCAAGGTAATGAATATCATTTAACAAATATAATATTTCAACATTCAAAAAAGGAAGAAAAGCCCTGAAAAGACCCTGAATGGTTGAGAGTTTGATGTTTAAAAGAAAACATTTATTGGGGAAAAGCTTTACGTGCTTGATGTTACAATTGAATTTTCCTGTTTTTCAAAGCGGTCACAACATTGCATCTGTAGCCACATTGAATCTTGGGAAATCAGTGAGTTGATCAAATATGTTCATTTAGTCTACAATAGATAGATGACATGCCAATGCTTGCTGAAAAAATATGATTAAAGGCTTAGGGTTTTCCAGGTCACTTTAATATTTATATCAGAATTAATTTTACTTTAGGAAACAGGTAGATAAGTGGTCATTTACTTAATTTCACCCCAACTTGAGTTGGAACTAATATTAAAACCTAAGATATGGGGCTCATGAGTTAATCGAGAATCCTGAAAGTAGTTTTGTTCTGGCATTTTTTAAAATGGAATTTTAAAATGGCTTAGCAACGTAATTTAACACCTACAAGGTAAAAATAAAAGCCACTAATATCCCCCACTATTTTGTTTATTCTTCTTGAAGAATTCCCTCTTAAAATACTGCATCATTAAGCAAGGTGCCCTTGTAGCCTGAAAGCAACGTACGGACAGAGTAAATATAATTCCGATTAAGCTCCCTATTTTATATGGAATGGCAATACAGTCAGACATTTTAAATACATGCAACTTGTCAACTCTTAATTTGTGGTTTCCCGCAGGACCAAGGCTCCGTAGTATATTTTTCCTAACTACAGATGTTTGCCATTTTTAACCATAATAAATGTACCAAAGTTTTTAAAGCATTGTATTTTTCTACCCCATTTAAAGATAAACATCTGTTTGCTTTAAAATTGGACTAAAGTGTATGAATCATAGAAAAAGTGACACATTTTATGGGCCATATGTACAAACTCTAGAAATGGGCTAATTTTCAAAAATTATTATGGACAGGCAATTATGTGCTTGGAATTTTGCCAGCATCTATGATTCATTACTTTAGCTACACTGAGCATTTTTGCATTTAGAATGTTTTTGTAGAAAGGCAGCCACCAGGGCATATTTCTTTTTGGGGCTCATAGTTATGTAGCTGTGGCCAAGATAAAATGGAACTGAAAATAGCCTAAATTTATGAAACAGGAATTATGGTCCTTGGAAAAGGCAGTTTTAGACCTCATGCCTTCAGGCTAACCAAGAACAGAGATGTGTCAAAGGGTGCCATATAACCTGGCTTGTACCGTCACCTGTGAAAATTAAAACCTGAGTCACAGATGGATACAGTTATACTTTATAGCTTCTGCAAAATTTAGGTTTAGTTTCTGTAACATGATGGAGCAGAGTAAACTTGTAAACATAACTTGTTCAATGAAAAATTAGAATCATAATCCTCACTTTCTGTGCTTTAACAAGCCAACCAACCAAAGCTTGTTTGGGGAGTGAAGTTAAATTAAAACTGGGGAGTCCCCCTGGTGCCCCACATAATTTATATAGAAGACAAACATACACGTAGGTGGAAGAAGATCTATTCAGGCCATCTATGTAACTATAAATAAGGACATTTATTTTGCAGTTATCTCCAAATTGTTGTCGTTTTTGGCGGAAAGTCAGAGTAATGAGAACTTTCAAGAACATTCGGTGCATCCCACATAGATGATGAGCAGATTTCTCTAGGCCCTTAGCTACCAGGTAGACTTCGCTGATATGTGTAAGTTACAACCAGAATCTGTGGTTCTTTGCCATTAAGAGATTCCTTCCATACAGTGTGCAATCACATACTTCTATTAGGAGGTAATGGACATTGCTCGTCCCCTGTACATCGCTAAATGTTACGTAGTATCGTTAGTATCTGCCTTACACTGGAAAGCTCCATGGTAAGCTTTCATCCTGCCCGGTGGCCATATTTTCTTATTTCAGGGAGAGAACACATCCTGCATTAAAATGGTTTAAATGTATAAGTTAACTAGGGTCAACCTAGGTATTCAAAGCCCTGCCTTTCTACCTTTCTTTCCCAGATTCATGGAGGATCAGGCCATCTATCTGGTGCTAGAAATCACCTCTGCCTCAAGGGCCAGCCTCAGTGGCGGTGCAGTGTTTCCTACTGTGGGACTGACAAGTCAAGTGCAAGGGCACGACTTGAATGCTATGCAAACTCGTTCTAAATGTGTGCTTTACAGAGAGGCATACATTCTTGGGAAGTGAGGCAAATCTCTGCATCATCTAATTTATGAAGCCTCTCTCTGCTCCTCTGTGCTAATAGACATGGTATTTGTGGAACTCTCTTCATGGGTAAATAAACCAACTTCCAGATAGGTAAAGGAGCCCCGGTGGCACAGACAATTACATGCTTGGCTGCTCACTGGAAGGTTGGCGGTTTGAGCCCACTCGGTGGCTCTGTGGGAGAAAGACCTGGCAATCTGTTGCTTGCACAAAGATGACAACCTAGGAAACCCTATGGGGCAGTTCTGCTCTGTCCTATGGGGTCACTATGAGTCGAAAAACGACTTGATGGTACCTGACAGCAACAACAGCATAGGTAGGTAGCTAGAAGAGATGTGTTGGCCTTGTTGTTATTAACCAAGAGTTCTAATTCTTTCTGTTCAATTCAACAAACATTAATCATGCACCTGTTCTGTGCCAGCTGTACTTATGAGGGTGGATGAGACATAGCATCTGCCCCCAAGGAGCTCACAGGCTGGGAGGGGTAAGAGACGGGAAGACAGTCCTAGTACACCTCCTACTATTGCTAACTAAAATGCATCTTTCGTTAAGTGCTAGATGTTACACTGAGCCCGTGACATATATTATCTCATTTAAATCCTCGAAACCACACTATAATAACACTTATTATCCCATTGTACAGATGATACCATCGAGGTTCAATAACTTGTTGAAAGTACACACTTCTTTGCGGGTGTCACAACTTTCACTCCAGAAGTTGTTCCTTCTGAATTTTTTTTTTTTTTTTTTTTTTTTTTTTGTGGGGGGAAGGGGGTCTTCATTTGGATTCAGTGCACTTGTGTTAGGGTACGCAGTCTCCTCCTTAACTTCTCGACTCTTGATAAAGCTCTTGGTTTTATCTCATAATTTCCTTTAAAATAACACCTTTTCCCCTTTCACTTTTATTTTTACTCCCTTTATCTTTTTTAATCTTAATGTCTTTTTGCCCTTGATTAATTCGATTTTGAGCCACTATATTTTAAGATTTTAAGGTGATCATTTACAAATTTTGATTCCATTTCATCTCATTGAACTTGTTTGTTGATTAGGATGAGTTACTTTTTAAACATTTTCTGTCTTTTTTTTTTTTTTCTATTTTGTTGTCTCTTAAATATTTTTAAATTTACTTTTTAGGTTTGATTTTATAAAGCTATTTTAATCTTGTGTTTTTCAATGATACCTCTCTGTATTTTTTGTCATATTCAGATCCATAGGCATAAGGGGGAAGGGCAGCTATGGGAGAGCAAAATGCCATTGGGGCATGTTGCGTTCCTGCCAAATAAGCTGAGTGCCCAGTATCCAAATTAATGATGGCTCCTTGATGAAAGTTCCGGCAGAAGAGTCCCCCCGGTGGATGTTTCCAGATTAGACATCACTCCTACAAGTCATTGCAGCTCTTTGGTCTTGATGCTCAGTCTCTGACAGCCTCACAACACAGTAGTCTTTAGCTGAAGGTTGGGGGATGTCAGGGGGAGTTGCAGTAATAAACAGGAAACGAATCGACTTTGAATACCGAAAACCACTATTGTTAAAGGTTCTCCTCTAACACAGGGAGTCTACTCTGGGCCTCTTTCTCCTTAAGGACTCAGAGTCTAGACTGCTCCCATTTTCTGGGGCCATTTCTCTCCCTACTGAGACTCTCTTCCCATCCCCTCTCTTCTCTCAATTCCAGGACACTCAAACCTCCTCTCTATCAGGAGGATAATGAGTGTGCTGGTTAGCTGCTCCTCCAGAGCGCATTTTGTCTCCTTTTATTCCCAACCTCGCCATTGCATTAGCCCTGAGTCTTAGCTTTGCTTAATCACAAATTCCATTAAGGTATTTCCCCAAACAAAGATTCAGTTCTCTCCCAAGGAGGAACTTGGCTATCCTCTTAGATTAATTAGCTTAGACTGTAGCCAGCTTTGAAAGATTTGCAACTTGTAACTCTAATTTGCACAAAGGCATTGACTGTATCTTTCTGAAGGGACCGATGGACTTCAGTGTCTCTCCCTGGTGACTGACTGAGTCTTTGCTTGGTTGGGGTTCTAAATGCAAAGCCTTTTATCTCAGGCTATACTGTCATTTCTTTGTGAGTAATCGAGTTTTAGGAAATGAATTTCCTCATCTCTGAGATGTTTTTTGTCCTAAAGGGGAAAAACATGGGTCGGCCATCTTAATTTTCGTCTGAGTTGAGGTGACAATCTCCCAAGTTCAAAGATTTATACAATAAGGACTTGCTTTCTCTGTGTCTTCTTTTGCTTCCCTCTAAAGGCGCCCTGGTGACACAATGGTTAAGCTCTTGGCTGCTTACCGAAAGGTTGGTGGTTGGAACCCATTCAGCAGCTTCGAGGGAGAAAAACCTGGTGATCTACTTCCCTAAATATTACAGCCTAGAAAATCTTATGGGGCAGTTCTGGTCTGTCACATGGGGTTGCTATGAGTAGACATTGACTCGACGGCACAACAAGGTGGCCGTGGCTAGAAAATTTTTAATAAATTAATCTTTGCTACTAGTAAATTAATCATGTGGGAGTTGTTGGGTGGCACAGTTAAGCATGCAGCTACTAACTGAAAGGTTGGCGGTTGACATCTACCCAGAGGCACCTCAAAAGAAAGTCCTGCCGATCTGCTTCTGAAAGGCCACAGCCACTGAGAACCCAATGGAGCACAGTTCTGCTCTCACACACGTGGGTAGCCATGAGTTGGAGTTGACTCAGCGGCAACTGGTTGGGATTTTTGTTGTTGTTTTTTTAAGGCGGCCATATCCAAAACCAAACCCATTGCTGTCGAGTCGATTCCGACTCATAGCAACCTTATAGGACAGAGTAGAACTGCCCCATAGGGTTTCCAAGGAGTGGCTGGTGGATTTGAACTGCCAACCTTTTGATTAGCAGCCATAGCTCTTAACCAC
>NW_004444098.1:3992044-4004343 GCF_000243295.1 Trichechus manatus latirostris | reverse complement strand
TTTGAACTGCCAACCTTTTGATTAGCAGCCATAGCTCTTAACCACTGCGCCACCAGGGCTCCACTGAGGTGGCCATGAGGAGGTTTTGAGGCACCCACTAAGGCGTGTGCACTTTCACTGCCCATTGCCAACTGGACAGTTATTAAAGCTGTGTAAATTCTTTGTATACAACAGCTGGCATAACTGTAGAGACTGAGTGTCAATGTTCGCAATGGCCTTGCGTAAGCTCCATCTGGTGGTCCTGGGGCACTCCTCTAGGAAGAAAGAGGTAGGAGATTCAGAGAGCCAAGTGTTGCCTTCAGCAATCCCCTTTCAGGAAGAGTAGGTGCCCCTGAGCAGGGTGGGGCAGACGCAGCTTTTCTTACGTGGGGGCATAGGGTGGCGCGAGGCACATCAGTGAGCATCACAGATACCGCCCAGAGAACTGTAACCTCACGCAGGCAAGCCAGTCTTGGGAGAAAGGCCAGCAGGATCTCTTCCCATAATATCTCTTATGGACTTTTCAATATTAACTATGCTTTGGATTTAGCCGAACAAACTAATCCCATGCTGAGCCTGAAAGGTCACACAGCTGGTACAGGAAAAATGTCCATCTTCAAAGACAAGCTTTTTCTCTAACACTGCAAGGATAGGAAAAGGGGATTTAAGAAGGCAAGCAGTATGCATGACGACTCAGAGCTTTTGATGGGAAATCTCAGTGGAGTGAACCAAGAAGAGAAATAACCTGGCACCATAGCGGGTTTGGACTGTGGGGTAATGGCAGGGATGTTGGCAGGGCTTGAGTGGGACTGACTGCTGAAGAATGGCACACGTTTGTGTGTGTCAGTAGCTGGAAAAGTGGATGACGTAGAGAAAGTAGAATTTTCAGAAGTTAAGATGACAGAACAGACTTGAAGGGGTGAAAGCTTGGAAATACTTTGACCAACAAGGAAGCAATTCTAGCAATTCAAACATGAATAACCCAAAATTACCATTAAATCCATGCTGTGTACATTTCTTGCCTCATGATTAATGCTGAAATTACAGGTGATCTTTCTGTTGGCAAGTATTCATGAAGAGAGTGTTCTGTTATGTTTGTTTATTAGCTCAATATCTTTTTAATTGTGAAAGTAAGATAAAAATTATCATTATTGCCATTGTTCAAGAGTATTGGGCTATTTAGAATTATTAACTGAGGCTCGAGAGAGAAATCATGTATACCCGACTAGGAAAAGCACACTAGTTAGGGTTTGTCAGGAATGTTCACATACTTTAGCAGTATGCTGTGTAAAATTTTTAGTGTCTAATTTTTCAAATTTGTTTGGGGTGTGGGTTTGAGGTAATGAAGTACATTATTATGAAGTATCTTGATTATGTAAGGTAAGGCAGCCGTCGGAGGCTTTTTTCCTTAATAAATATTCCAATAAGCAGATCCTCCTTTGAGCTGACTATTGGCAGATGCTCCGCAACAGTGATTTATACCCTCCATTCAGAGAGGATCCTGAGGTCAACTCTGGCTTTGCAAAATGAACTTTAAACATAGGAAAAAAGGGAATTTGTGAAAAGAGTTCCTTATATGGTTATATTGCTTTCCTGTTAATTTCTGATTGCTGGGTTCTACCTTCATGACGAAAAAGCCTTTGTGAAGAATAATCCTATTCATTCTGCATTTGGTTTGCTTTGACTTAGAACAAAAAGGAAAAAAAAATCCATATAAAATGCTATCAGAGTATGTGTGTCTATGTGCAGAAGTGTGTGTCTAGTCGTAGATATGTGCATAGTCCCATGGGAAAGGAAACCGAAAAGCAGCTTTAAAAGGGGTTATTACAATCGTTTGTCTGAATTTACCTCTGACTTATAAACTGAAAAAATCTACCCGTATCATTCAGCCATCCGTCCATTCATTCAGTAGACATTTATTGAGCATCCATTGTAAGCTTTGATTAAACACCTACAATGTGCCGATCGGAGTCCCTGGCTGGTGCAGATGATTAACACGCTCAGCTGCTAACGGAAAGGTTGGTGGTTCACGTCCACCCAGAGGCTCCTGGGAAGAAAGTCCTGTTGATCTAATAATCCTATTAGATCTAATAATAGTCCTGTTGATCAAATAATCAGCCACTGAACGGACAGATGGGTGGTGGACCACCGTGTTACACCAGTATAATATTGATCGTATCATAAAATGTATTAACCATCCCATAAATGCCATTTTTCCAGTGAAAGTGAGCATAACATTTCAATACTTGACATTTTTCAGTGATGCATAATTATTGGCATGCACATTTATTTATGAGGAAATGGTCTAAAGACTTGTCAAACAAGAACGAAGACAAAGTCTGGATTTATACGAGAGAGAAGAGAGGGAAATATCTACCTGGGAACAGAGAATGTTGGTGAACATTTGGGCAGAAACTGATTAGCTGACTGGCAAAGAGGTCAATTGGGCATTTTGTCCTTTAGGGTTTTGATAAACCATTTCAGTTTTTATGGAGTCTTTGGAAAGCCTTGGGATTTTAGCTGAAACGCACATGGCACGGGTTGCCTCTGTGTTAAATTGGCCAGTGTCCTCCACCTTAGTAATGCCAAACAAACAAACAAAAACGAACCCTTTGCTGTGGAGTCGATTCCTACTCATAGTGACGTAGTGACCCTATAGGCCAAAGTAGAACTGCCCATAGGGTTTTCCAAGGCTGTAATCTTTACGGAAAAAGGAGTTCTGGTGGCGCAGTGGTTAAGCGCTCTGCTGCTAACTGAAAAGTCGGCGGCTTGAACCCACCAGCTGCTCCGCCAGAGAAAGATATGGCAGTCTGCTTCTGTAAAGATTACAGCCTTGGAAACCCTATGAGGCGGTTCTGGTTCTACTCTGTCCTATAGGGTTGGTATGCATTGGAATCGACTTGATGGCAATGTGTTTGGTTTTGGTTTTGGTTTAATCTTTACTGAAGCAAACTGCCACATCTTTCTCCCATGGAGCGGCTGGTGAGTTCCAACTGTCTACCTTTCAGCTAGCAACTGAGTCTTAACACTGCACCACCGGGGTTCCTTCTTAGGAAGGCCAGGTCTGCATAATGTCTGTCTGCAAAATTGCTCACAGTTTATGGGTTTTTTTGTTTGTTTTTCATTTTTATTTGTGTGTAGTTTTTGGCCATTTGTTTTAGGATATTTTATGCATTTAAGGGTTTTAATTTTAACATCAATATTGATGTCAGTTGCTCCAGATCTGTGTGACCAAGGGCACGGTGGTTAAGAACTCGGCTGCTCGACTCTTCAGACAAATGTTGGACTGGACTGTGGGACATAAAATGATACTCTTGAATAGAGTGCTTCTTAGCTCAAGTAGATACACGAGACTAAATGGGCAACTCCTGTCCGGAGGTGAGATGAGAAGGCAGAAAGGGACAGGAGCTGGTTGAATGGACACAGGAAATCAGGGGTGGAAAGGAGGAGTGTGCTGTCCCAGTATAGGGAGAGCAATTAGGGTCACATAACAATGTATGTACAAATTTTTGTATGAGAGACTAAGTTGAAATGTAAACTTTGACTTAAACCGCAACAATTAAAAAAAAAAAAAAGAACTCGGCTGCTAACCACAAGGTCAGCAGTTCAAATCCACCAGCGTCTCCTTGGAAACCCTATGGGGCGGTTCTACTCTGTCCTATAGGGTCGCTACGAGTCAGAAGGACAGCAGTGGGTTTGGTGTGTGTGTTTTTTTTAAATCTCAATGACTTGTTTTAATGAGAGTTTTCAGTCCTTCACTTCCTCATTCCTTCACTATAGGTAAATGCCATGCAAATCATGGTTGATGAGCTGACCAGCATTTTCTGTTGTCAGCATGCTGGACTGAGGGCTGGGAATCTCTCTAACTGACTAACTTGGTAGCTCAAGAAAATGGCAGACTTGACTTTGTTTGTAAACTCCAGCCCTCAGCTTAGTTTTGTGTTGTTGTTTGTTTGTTTACTTTTGCAGTTCTGTTTCTTTATCTGTAAAATGACTGGGCTGGAGGCCATGATATTTCAACTTCTTTCAACCTTCGATTCGGTGGCTAGGACTGTTCTTTATAAAGACTTACCTCCCAAAGCGTTCCCCTTTGTCTCCAAGGCATGAAATACTACTTCAAAACTGCATCATTTTAGGAAATGAATCTAAGACATTGATCAGAAAGTAATGATGCATAGGACGAAGGCATAATGAAATAGTGCCCTTTTCTGAATCGTTTGTCTTCTTTCTTTATGGCTGAGTGACTGATTCTATTAGAATCTAAACTGTGATTCCTCTCTAATTCATGGGGGCTTTTATGTCTTGATTACTGACACTTAAAAAAGGGTCAAATTTGTTTTCCCAAACGATTATCATTGTTGTCGTTGTTATTAATGTACGCCATTTATTTAGTGTTTGTTATCTGCCAGGCACTCTGATGCCTTATTAGACACACATTCCAAACCAAAAAACCAAATCCGTTGCCGTTGAGCTGATTCCGACTCATAGCAACCCTATAGGACAGAGTAGAACTGCCCCATAGGGTTTCCAAGGAAGGGCTGGTGAATTCGAACTGCTGACCTTTTGGTTAGCATATGTAGCTCTTAACCACTGTGCCACCAGGGTTCCAGACACACATTAGTATCCCCATTTACAGTGAAGGAAACTGAGGCACAGAGCAGTTCAGTGACAGGAGGTCACACAGCTATTAAGTGGCACATTCAGGATTTGAACTCAGTTCTGTCTAATTCTGAAGTTCAAGCTCTTAGCACTCTGCTGCATTTGATTTTTGCCGGTAGACTGTTAAATGTCTCTTCCATACAATTCTGTATTATCTCGTATCTCCTAACACAGTGAGTTGATTCAAGGAAACTTTTTTTTTTAATTGTGCTTTAAGTGAAAGTTTAAAATTCGAGTTAGTCTCTTGTACAAAAATTTATACACACATTGTTATGTGACCCTAGCTGCTCTCCCTGTAATGTGACAGCACACTCCTCTTTTCCACCCCTGATTTCCCATGTCCATTCAACCAGCTCCTGTCCCTTGATTCAAGGAAACTTTTTTTAAAAATGTCCCTTTTCAGATGTTTTAATGATTTGTAATTAACATTCAGAACATCCAGGAACACCATAATTAATCAGAACTAGAAACTCATGTTGGTGTAGTGGTTGAGAGCTACGGCTGCTAACCCAAAGGTTGGCAGTTCGAACCCACCAGGCGCTCCTTGGAAACCGTATGGGGCAGTTCTAATCTGTCCTGTAGGGTCGCTATGAGTCGGAATTGACTCAACGGCAGCGAGTAGAAACTCATGTAGAATTGTTTTCTGCCCTAGTCCTGTAGGGAGAACAATTAAAAAAAAAAAAGGCTAATTTGTAAGAAAACAATTCATTACTAAAATACTGATTTTTGCCTTTGGAATTTGTCAAATCTCCTGCACTGTTTGGAATTGGTATTCAAAGGATTAGATATTCAGGTTTATGAAACTGAGCTACACATTTACCAAATTCTACCTATTAAGGCCCGTGGGTTGACTAATATTCATTCATTCAACAAATATTTAGTTTTTAGTAATGCATACTTGGAGCTAGATACAGCACAAGACAATGTACCAGAAAGAAAATAGTTCTTGTCTTCCAGAGTCCCAGGATCTTACAGAGGGAGACAGATAGGAAAGTAAATAGGCATATTTATGTAAACAATTACTAGTCTTTGCTGAGTGCTTCTCAGCAGAGGTACTGTTTTAAGTGCTGTATGATATTGTCTCATTTGGCAGTCAAGGCCCTATAAAGTAGTTGCCATTTTAAACCCATTTTACCTTTGAGGAAGAGACTGAGGTTAAGTAACTTGCCCAAGGTCATGCAACTGCTGGGGTAAGAGCAGGAAATTCGAACCCAGGCAGAGTGACCCAGAACCTGTGCCCTCAGTGAGGTCATCAGTGGGTGCAGTCATTTTTAGCTGAGTTACTGCATGCAAAAGAGGACTCAAGATTTTGGTTATGGAGTCCCTGGGTGGCACAAACAGTTAAGCGCTCAACTTCTAGCCAGAAGGCTGGCAGTTCGAACCCACCCGGAGGCACTTGGAAGACACGCCTGGCGATCTACTTCTGAAAGGTCACAGCCTTGAAAAACATATGGAGCAGTTCTACTCAGCACGCGTCGGGTCACCATGAGTCGGAATCAACTTGACAGCAACTAATAACAACAACAACACAGTTTGGTTATGAATGACGAGCTCCCACTTGCCGTCTGATCTCTGGGAGTAGGGGCTGGGAAGAGCATCCCAAGTAGAGGGGTTAGAAATATAACAGAAGCAGGAAAGTACAAAGAAGATGTTGGTGAAACAGTGAAGGGTTGACCTGGTAGGAATTCTTTGGGTATAAAGTGATATGGCTGGAAAGTGGATGAGAGACAGACTGTAGATGGCCACCAAGGCCAGCTACGCAAACTAACTCACCAGTTATTTAGTAGAGCTTCCTGTGACACTGACCATGTGCTCACTTTACCCATATTGATTCATTTATTTCTTATAATGAGGTCATGTGTCATTACAACCATTGCCATTCTATACATAGGGAAAGTAAGGATACTGGCAGACGGACTTGCCCAACATCACATACCTAGAAGAGGTAGAGCTGGGATTCAAATTAGGGAAGTCTGATTCTAGAGGCCATGATTTAACCACTACACTGTGGTAGGTATTATTTGGAAGCGGAATGATATGATCAGAGCTCAGTACCCATGAGTGAAGACCCATGAAGAGGAAAAGGAGGAGGAGAAAGACGAGTGACTGGGGGAAGAGAGGTCCGCAGAGGTTACCGTTGAATTCCACATGAGAAGGATTCCAAGTTGACACTAGGATGGTAGCAGTGAAAAGGAATGTGGGGTAGGAGACATTAATGAGATAGGGAACAGGATCTGGAAGTATGAGTTCTGGGTTTGAATTCTGACCCTGTCCTTTCCTTCACTGTAAACAGGGACACTAATGTCTGGCTGCTGTGTGACCTTGGGCTGGTGAGTTAACCTCTGTGCTTTGGTTCCCTTGTTCACAAAGGCAGGGAAATCAGGGCGAACGAGTTCTACTTGGCGCTGCCGATGGTAAGATGTTGACAGACCAGCCATCTGGCTGCGCTCAGCAGGTCAGTTGGAAAACTGGGTCTGGAGCTCAGGAAAGAGGTCAGGGCTGTAAATGTCCTCAGGAGTCACCTCCAGGGAGGTGAGAGTTGAAGTCACCAAGGGAGGAGGTCTAGAGATGAAGAGAGGAGGGCTGAGGCAGAACCACCCGCTTCCTCCTGAGAGCTGGTCAAGGCTGATAATGAGCTTATTAGGAGCTTATCACATTTTTCCAAATCCATCACTCCAGAGTTAATATCTTTTTTGATATGTGAAGCTGTCACTGACCTCTTCCCTCACATCAGCATTTTTTACCTTCACACAATTCATCACGCAGCGCCAGGTGAGCGCTAATGATGCTTCTTTATCGCTCTCCACACTTGCTATTTCTTCCATTAAAATCACTTCAGCAGGACGCCCTCACCAGTAGCCTCATAGTTACTAAAGCCATATGCAAAACCGAAAAGCACATTTTCCATTCATTCTTGATGTCCCTAATTCACTATTTGCTTTCCAATAGGGCCTCGTATGTTGCCAGAGAAATTCCAATGCTGGTTTTTTTCTGTTTTATTAATGAGCTCATTCCCTTAATTCAATATGGGATTTGAAAATGCAATGCTCAACTGAAGTCGGCTGGAGGAACGAGTGCCCAAAATATCAAAGGTGGGCAGTGGGTACTGAATTGACTTCTGTTAGTGCCTGTTTGTTTTTTACGCTGATGTTCCTTAGCACACTTCACCCGCGTCTGTCTAGGCTGTCTGCTCCAGCCTTGAGGCTCTCGTCAGCAGGCTGTGCCATTCAAAAGCAACATAAACACAACCCCAAGCCTTGCAAAAGCAACGTAGATCTTTTCTGAAGGTCTTGAGAACATTTTAGTGTGCATGAGTGTGTGTGTGCAAAGTGGGGGACCATCATGTCTCAATGCAAAGCTCTGAAATCCTCATTAAGACGGCCGCGATTTCCCCAAACCCCATTCCTGTCAGTAGCTGCTCCATTTTCTCTTTCTCTTCTCCCCTCTTTTCTTTCTCTCTTCCAGTCAGCACACCCTCCCCTATTTCTTTAGATTTTGGTGTCACATTTTACCTCTTCCGTTTTCTTACGTGCGTACTCAATCGCTACCAAAAAAACCCCAACCAAACCCGCTGTTGTTGAGTCGATCCCGACCCTATAGAACAGAGTAGAACTGCCCCATAGGGTTTCGAAGGAGCAGCTGGTGGATTTGAACTGCCAACCTTTTGGTTAACAGCCATAGTTCTTAACCACTACGCTGCCAGCGTTTCTTCAAATGCTACAGTCCCAGTCAAAACTGACACAGTTTCCTTCTTACTTACCATCATTAGGAGGTGAGGGAGGAGGAATTTTAATGTTTTGGCTCTGCCATGCAAATATTTATTTCTTCATGTTAATTATTGCAATAGAACTGAGCCACATTCAATAAATCGTATACAGCAGATTCATAGCCGAAGAGCATTTATCTTTTGGGACTTGAGTGAGATTTCACTGACCTTTGCAGACTGATCATGCTGACTTCCTTTGGAATCAGTCTCTGACTTTTAAATGCTTTTTTGCAGGCTTCAGTAGATGACAAGTGCTAAGTGCATCCACAAAAGACCTCCCTATACCCACCACAGCTGGGAGGGAGGATCAAACTCTGAAATTATCCTTTGCCCCATTCTCCCACCCCTTCCTCATCGCACCCAAAACAGGGAAACAATAGTAATCAAAATGACTTTGAAGTTTTCTTTTTTAAGGGTCAAGGTTAAACCTGGTTAAAAGGAACACAATAAATGCCAGATATCATAGTAGTGGGCATTCAGTGGATGGATGGACGACAGACGAATGGGTGGCTGGGTGGGTGGGTGGATGGGTGGATGGAGTGTGTGAAAGGAGGTGGTCCCCCTTCTCCCTTTAACCTGAGATAATGAGAGAGGTGAGGGGTGCTTATGGCCTGGTTATAGATGTATTTGAGCTTACACTTCAGATCTGTTTTAGTATCAGGTCAGGAAGACACTTACTTTTCTTCTAGAAGTTGCACCTCTAACCCTTTTCCCACCAAATTCAAGAAAGCCAAGTAACTTTCCCAATGATCCAGGTCCAATTAGTGGTGGAACTGGGCTTCCCATTCAGAGAATCATGAAGTGTATGTAGACCAGGACTAATGATCGTGAATGCTTGGAAAATGTGGGAACCTTTGCAGTTTTTCACGTTGCTGATTTTTTATTGCTTCCTGCCAGTTTCCCAGTAGATAGGCTTACATTTTCTGATATGGACCCATGATTTGTAACATATTGGGAGACCACAAGATTGGTAGCAAAACTTGGTCTGTCGCTAATTTAGCCAATTCAGTTAAGTCCCATGAATTCTCCACTTTACTGAACACTAAATCTACTCATATCTTTAAAAATATGAGAAATCTCTCTAGTTCTTTAACATACATAATATATGGTGTGCTTAAGGCTTAGAAAATTGACAGAGTCCCCAAGAGTAAATTTTTCTCTGAATTTATAAAATATATTAGTTAAGCTACTTCATGAACAAGAAATTTATAATAAAAAAGGAAAAGAACCATCTTTACCAGTTGTCTTAAGATTTGTAATACAGAGGTGGGGCAAAGAAGGCAGAGTAGTCAGATGCTTCTGGTGGACCCTCTTACAACAAAGACCAAAAAAAAGAAGTAATTTGATCGTTTATGGCCATCTGGGAGCCCTCAACATCAAAGGCAGAGTTGAGGAACCGGACTGAGTGGCAGGGGGAGGGAGAGACGGTTCGGAAGTAGTGAGGAGTTGCCAGACCTGACCCAGCGAGAGCCTGAGCCCTTCAGGCCTGGTCAGCTCGGGGGTGAGCGGTGAGGCAGGCAAGCAGCCGTGCCTGGGAGGCGCATTTTCCGCACCGGGAGGGACCCAGCCACTGAGAGTGTACACGGCCACCCAGAACCAGTGAGAAGCAGCCCTTGATCCAGTGAAAGATAAGTAATTGCGTATGGCTTACCGGACGGATCAAAAACTCCACCCTTAGGGAAAAACTTCTCTCCCGTTTACCTCCCCACTCCCTGCTCTGCACTGGGTCCTGGACCGACTTCAGCAATTACCGAGTCCCCTGGGCCGGAAGTAGGATCCATCACACGCCTGGAGCCATTCTCCCGACCTTGGAGAGTGAACAAATTAACAAACAGAAAAAATAAACTGCCGACTCCCCAAAGCCAGGAACCCAGGGTAGACCCAGCTCCTTTGCCTAGGCACAGGCATAAGGGATCCATGAACTTTGAGTGCCCTTCCCTCTGCATAGACTTGCATGGGCCGATCTCAACAGCGTAGTCCCTCATTAACACAGTGCAACAGGGTATACACTGGAACTCTAACTTCAACTGTTTCAGGTGTGAGGTGGCAGGTTCTTGACATTTGACATGGCTCTGCCCATTAAGCGGGGTCTTAACCTACCCACATCAGGGGCCTGAGGACTGGTGACTCCACCCACGCCACTTAGCTACCTGCGAGATGGGCCCATGAATAAGAGGTGCCCCCCCAGTCCTTACAACCAACAGCATTAGGTGCTCATAGTCCAGCTGCAAAACCCAGCCACCTACGCGCTCTAGCAAACAGGGACATGCCTTCCTCCTGGACACTCAGGGATGGATGTCAGCCCTCTGCCTTGCTCAGAGTGTGCCCCCCTGCTGCAGCCAGACACCTGTGCCTACACCAATCACCCATGCCTGTCTAGGATGGTAAGTGAGAGCCTACACCACACACTTGGTGGCTATCTACCTGGGCACCTGAGCTGAATCCATACAGGAGGAGTGGGCGGACTCCTGAGTTCACATACCTAGTAACAGATCTAACCACCTGGTGACAGGACATTAGAGCTTCAAAGGTGCCAATAATCAAACTAGCTCTTATGAGCAGCCTATTTGGGCATATCAAAACAAAACAAGAAGCTAGGACACAGTAAGCAAACATAAAATAAGTAAACATAACATTGATGTCTCAGAGACAACAATCAATATCGAATCACATAAAGAGGCAATCCATGATGGCTTCAACAAGTTCCCAAAATAAAGAATCTAGAAACTTTCCAGAGGAGGAAAATTTCTTGAAATTAACAGAGGCAGAATACAAAAGATTAATATACAGAACTCTTCAAGGAATTAGGAAGGAAATTAAGCAAAACACAGAACACGCAATAGAGGAAATTAAAAAGATTAGAGAAGAGCATAGTGACAAATTTAACAGGCTGCAAGAATCCATAGAGAGCCAGCAATCAGAAATCCAGAAGATTAACAATAAAATGTCAGAATTGGACAACTCAATAGAGAGTCATAGGAGCAGAATTGAGGCAATGGAAGTCAGTATTAGTGAGATTGAAGATAAAGCACTTGACACCAACTTATTTGAGGAAAAATCAGACAAAAGGATTTAAAAAAATGAAGAAACCCTAAGAATTATGTAGAACTCTATCAAGAGGAATAACTTATGAGTGATTGGAGTACCAGAATGGGGGGGATAACAGAAATACAGAGAGAATTGTTGAAGATTTGTTGGCAGAAAACTTCCCTGATATCGTGAAAGATGAGAAGATATTTATCCAAGATGCTCATCACACCTCACATAAGGTAGATCCCAAAAGAAAGTCACCAAGACGTATTATAATCAAACTTGCCAAAACCACAGATAAACGGAAAATTTTAAGAGCAGCTAGGGATAAACGAAAAGTCATCTACAAAGGTGAATCAATAAGAATAAGCTTGGACTACTCAGCAGAAACCATGCAGGCAAAAAGGCAAGGGGATGACATATATAAAGCCTTGAAGGAAAAAAATTGCCAGCCAAGAATTATATATCCAGCAAAACTGTCTCTCAAATATAATGGCAAAATTAGGGCATTTCCAGATAAACAGAAGTTTAGGGAATTTGCAAAAACCAAACCAAAATTACAATAAATTCTAAAGGGAATCCTCCGGTTAGAAAATCAGTAACATCAGATAACAACTCAAGGCTAGAATGCAGGACAGAGCAACCAGATATCAACCCAGATAGGGAAGTCACAAAGTAAATCAAAGCTAAAATGCTGACAATAGGGAAACAGATGTCAGTGTGTGAAAGATGACAACATTAAAAAAAAAAAAAGAGGGAGTTAAAAAATGTAGACATAGATTTTTCATATGGAGAGGAAGTCAAGGCAATATAAAGAAATAAAAGACTGGTATAAACTTAGAAAAATATGGGTAAATATTAAGGT